>NC_133622.1:256583775-256864383 GCF_048593235.1 Sminthopsis crassicaudata | reverse complement strand
ATGGAAACGTGCTGTCTGTCTGCCTTCATCCCCGGTCTGGGAAATGGGAACTCCCTGAGTATTCCCAGCGCGCTCTGCCCTTCGCCAGGCCGAGAAGGTCTTTCTTGCATCCTTCTCTTTCGGGAAACTGAGGCAGCGGAGGGCACTTCCCGGGGAGGCGGGGCGCAGCAGGCCAGGCTCAGAGTGCCCCTCCCCGGCCCTAAGCCTGCCCCTTCTCCTGGCGTTCCCCTCCCTCCCCCGGGGAGCCGGGACAGCGGCCGGGGCAGAGCCGAAGCAGACCGAGAGGGCGCCCCCTTTCCCTTCCCTTCGGAGCTTGGGGGGGGGGCGGGCTGGGCTGAAGGTGCCAGGATGGGCCCGGGACGGAGGGAGCGCGAGCGGAGCGGGTCCCTCCGGGTGCAGGGGCGCCCCTGCGGCTCCAGCCCTGCGAGCGGCCCGGCTGGGAGCAAGCGGAGCCGGGCCTGCCTCCCGGTCCTGCGCTCCTCCCTCCCCGCCGCCCTGTCCACGTGTGGAGGCCGCACCGGGCCGGAGCTCCCATCTCCCCCGGCTTGGCGCGGGCCCCTCTGGCCAAGCAGGCCGCCGGGACACGTGTGCGAGGGGCAGGCGGCAGGGGACGGGCCGGGCCGGAGGCGCGCACGCGGCCCGAGGATTACGGAGGGAGCCCCGGGCGGGAGCGCGGCTCCCCTCCGGCCTTCCCGTCCCAGCCCCCGCCCCCCAGCCCCCGACCGGCCGCCCAGGCGCGGCACTCACCGGCGAAGCTCTCTCGGCTCCGGTGGCGGCGACTCCCGCCCCAGGCACCCCGCGCGTCTGGCCGCTCTGCCGCGTAGTGCCGGGCGGCGCGGAGCGGGGCCGGCCCTCCCTCGCGCCCCGCCCCCGGCCCCGCCCTGCGCCCCTGGAGGAACTGGGGGCTCCTTTTCGTCCCCTCCGAGCGAGCGGCGGAGAGTCCCCGGCACCGCGGCTCGGAACCCCCCAGGGGACTCCGGAGGGACGCGTGGCTGCCGCCGGCTCGGGACCCGCTCTCCCGAGCGGCGGCGGCCGAGGGCCCTGGGGACCACCTCGGGGCTCCCCCTGCTGCCCACGCGAGCTCAGCACAGGCCTCGGGCAAAAGCCGAGCTTCCAGGAAGAGCCGCTACCTCAGTCCCCCGGGCCGGCACGCCAGCCTCCCGCTTTTCATCTGCCTCCCTGGGGCCCAGACCCTATTGTTCTTGGGAGGGGCCCTTCCCCAGAGCCAGCCTGCCGCTGCCTCGGCCGGGAGCCCCTCGCCCGGGCCCCGCGCCCTCCGTGTCCCCGGAGCGCGGCCGAGCTCCCCGCCCAGGGCACAGCGGGCTCTGTGTGCCGCGGAAGCTGTCAGAAGGGCCGCGGGCCGCTCCCCGCCTCCCCCGCCCTCTGTGGGAGCCGGCTACATAGTTGCCCCAGCGCGCTACTTTGTGTCCTTCCTCGGTTCTAATGTTTCCACAGGAAAGGGCCACGCCCAGAGAGGCTGCTGGAGGAGCTGGCCCCCAGAGCCCAGGCCCCCAGAGCCCAGACCCCCAGAGCCCAGGCCCCCAGAGCCCAGACCCCCAGAGCCCAGGCCCCCAGAGCCCACTCCCCCAGAGCCCAGACCCCCAGAGCCCAGGCCCCCAGAGCCCAGGCCTCCAGACCCCCAGAGCCCAGGCCCCCAGAGCCCAGACCCCCAGAGCCCACTCCCCCAGAGCCCAGGCCCCCAGAGCCCAGACCCCCAGAGCCCACTCCCCCAGAGCCCAGGCCCCCAGAGCCCAGACCCCCAGAGCCCAGGCCCCCAGAGCCCAGGCCTCCAGACCCCCAGAGCCCAGGCCCCCAGAGCCCAGTCCCCCAGAGCCCAGGCCCCCAGAGCCCAGGCCTCCAGACCCCCCAGAGCCCAGACCCCCAGAGCCCAGAGCCCAGGCCCCCAGAGCCCAGGCCCCCAGAGCCCAGACCCCCAGAGCCCAGGCCCCCAGAGCCCAGTCCCCCAGAGCCCAGGCCCCAGAGCCCAGACCCCCAGAGCCCAGTCCCCCAGAGCCCAGGCCCCCAGAGCCCAGACCCCCAGAGCCCAGGCCCCCAGAGCCCAGGCCCCCAGAGCCCAGTCCCCCAGAGCCCAGACCCCCAGAGCCCAGGCCCCCAGAGCCCAGACCCCCAGAGCCCAGGCCCCCAGAGCCCAGGCCCCCAGAGCCCAGGCCCCCAGAGCCCAGGCCTCCAGACCCCCCAGAGCCCAGGCCCCCAGAGCCCAGTCCCCCAGAGCCCAGACCCCCAGAGCCCAGGCCCCCAGAGCCCAGTCCCCCAGAGCCCAGTCCCCCAGAGCCCAGGCCCCCAGAGCCCAGACCCCCAGAGCCCAGGCCCCCAGAGCCCAGGCCCCCAGAGCCCAGTCCCCCAGAGCCCAGGCCCCCAGAGCCCAGTCCCCCAGAGCCCAGACCCCCAGAGCCCAGGCCCCCAGAGCCCAGACCCCCAGAGCCCAGGCCCCCAGAGCCCAGACCCCCAGAGCCCAGGCCTCCAGAGCCCAGGCCCCCAGAGCCCAGGCCCCCAGAGCCCAGACCCCCAGAGCCCAGGCCTCCAGAGCCCAGACCCCCAGAGCCCAGTCCCCCAGAGCCCAGTCCCCCAGAGCCCAGTCCCCCAGAGCCCAGACCCCCAGAGCCCAGTCCCCCAGAGCCCAGACCCCCAGAGCCCAGACCCCCAGAGCCCAGTCCCCCAGAGCCCAGACCCCCAGAGCCCAGTCCCCCAGAGCCCAGACCCCCAGAGCCCAGGCCCCCAGAGCCCAGGCCCCCAGAGCCCAGGCCCCCAGAGCCCAGGCCCCCAGAGCCCAGGCCCCCAGAGCCCAGTCCCCGGCTCTCTCCTGGTACTTCAGGAAGCTATGGGGCCCTAGGCCAGGCCGGAAGAAGGAGCGTGCAAGACATCAATAAACATTTATTAAGCACCTACTATGTGCCAGACACTGGGCTAAGGGCTGAGAATACAAAGGGGAAGGCGGCCCCTGATCCCAAGGAGCTTCCAGTCTAAAAAGGGAGGCAACAAGGCCCAGAAGAGAGAGTTCAGACAATGGGATTTGGGGGGGAGGCTCCCGGAAGGGGGCCGGATTTTAGCCAGGGGACCCCAGAGCGGAAAAGAGAGAGCATGTTAGGCCTGGGGGAGAGCCCCTCGGGACTAAGGGGGGCACATTATGAAAGGTCTGGAAAGTGGAGCCCAGATGTTTGGGAAGGGCTTTGGCCACCAGGGCTTTGACAGGGAGCCAGCCCCTGGAGCTGGCGGAGCAGGGCTGGGGGGCGGCCACGGTCAGAGCTGCCCTTTGTGATAACAGTGAAGCTGGACAGACTGGAGCGGGAGGCCCGAGGGAGGCCCGAGGAGACGTGCGGAGCACAGGGTCTGCCCCGGGGCTGGAGGCCGGGAAATCGAGTGGCCCTGGCACCTTCTGGGAGATTGGATGTGGGCCCTCGGTGAGGGGAAGGAGCTCCACTGGCAAACCGCCGTCCAGCCCGGCCCACTGGCCAGAGTTCTCCCGGGACGGCCTTTAACTGCGTGGCCTGGACGAAGAGCCAGGGAAGGAGACAGAGAAGCAGCAGCTGTTCCCCCTGCACACGTGTCAAATGGGAGAGTGGAGGCAGGGGGATGACAAAAAAGGGGCCGCCGGAGGAAGCCGAGGGGAGGGATTGTCCGTGGCGGGGAAAGGAGGTCGGCTCTTGGCAGGCGCGGGCGCAGGCAGACGGCGTGTCCAGAAGGGGAGGCGAGGGGGCCCACAGCCGCCATTCTTTGGGGAGCGGGAGACCCTGAGAAGGCGGAGGGGCCCGCTGAGATGACGAGTTTACAGAGGCAGGAAGCTGGCCGTCCTGGGGGTGGAATCAGGGTTTGTCTTGCTGAGGCTCGCAGCCCCCCGACAAATGCAGATGGGGAGGCTCCTTCATTTGGATCAATGGCAGCTGAGGGTCCGAGACAGAGCGAGACTTGTCCCGCGCCCCTCTTGTGTCTCGGCTGGGTGGGGCCCCCTAGGCCGTGGCACTGAGGGGGTCTTCCTCCGGGGCCAGGCCCACTCTGTGGATGGACTCGCGGTACTTGGTGCGGCCCAGCTCCAGGATGGCCCGCACCTCCTCCACCACGTCGTGGCGCTCGCTCTGCTCCAGAGCCTCCAGCAGCTGCCGGACGCTGCCCGGCCGCCCGGCCTGGCGCTCGGCCCAGGAGAACAGCATGTGGCGGACCTGCCCGTCCAGGTCGTCTCTGCGGGAGGGGTCGTGCTCAGCGCGGGCACAAGCACCCCCCCTCCCTGGAAGGCCAGGTCCCCGCCACCCACTCCGTCTCCCTCACCTGTACGCGTACTGGATCCGCTGCACCTCCGGGTAGGAGAGGCCCAGGTGGAGGGCCACGCTTTGCCAGTCCGGCCCCAGCCGGCTGGCTACCGTCACCAGGTTGCTCTGGGTCAGGAAGCCACTCTCGGCGTCGCCCAGGTTCAGGGAGGCCAAGGTCAGCCCCTCCAGCGGAGCCTGCCCTTCTCCGGGGGGCAACCTCTGTCCAACCAAGGGCACACAGGACTCGCTTGGCCCTGGCGGCCCCCGCCCCGGGCGTCCCCGGCCAATAACCGCCTCCCCCTTCCCATCAGGCCAGGATGACCCAGATTCAAATCCAGCCTCGGGTGGCCTAGACAGTGTGCCCAACTGGACAGCGCTCGGCACAGAGCCTGGCACACGGTTCCCTTCCTTGCCTCCTTGACCCTGGGCTGTGCCTCCCGTCCCATTCCCGCCCCATGCTCACGGGCAGCTTGATGGGCAGCGTGGCAAGCCACAGGGCATCCGGGCCCTTGCGCCTCCGCACGGCTTCCTCCGGAACAATCTCGGGCACCGCCCCTCGGTAAAAGGACACCTGGGGGGCGCCGGCCCCGTGTGAGCCAACAATCGGCAACGAGCCCGGCCCCTGCCCAGCTGCCCAAGGGAAACGGGCCGGCTGGGGGCGATGGCCACCCCCTGCTTCTCCCACCGGCGGTACATTCCCGACCCGGTCTGGTCTGTCGGGGGAGGGGGGCAAAGGCTCGCACCCACCTGTCCCTTCACCGCCCGCGCCTTCCTGTCCACGGTGGACGTCACATAAATCTCCTTCATGTTCTTTAGGTGAGAGTAGAAAACAAAGGCGATCCTTCCAGCCACGCAGTCGGGGCGATCTGGGGCAGGGGGAGAGCAGAATAACTCGACTGTCCCCCGACACTTCGCAACAGTGATGAAAGGAGCAGGTGGGAGGGGAGGTGACGGGCCAGGAAGCTTCCGGTCAAGTCTGGCCTCGGACCCTTGGTGAGGCCGTGGGCTCAGGGGAGCCCAAACCGGGCCCAACAGCAGGGGAGAGAGCGAGCTCCCCTAGGGGCCAGAGCAACCCGCGGCCCTCGGCTCCCAAGGAGGTGCTGCTGTGTGTCAGCGAACGGAGTTCCCGGGCCTGGGGCTCGCTGGCCACACGCTCCCCGCACACAGTGCCCGAGCCTGGCAGAGTGGAAGGGGGTGGGGATCGGCAGCGAGCTCTCCCTGACCCCCTCCCCACAAGGTGCGGCAGAAGGGGGTGCACTGGGAGCCAGGGCTGTGGGGGAGCCGCAGGGACGCACGGACAGAACGTGACTGCTGCACCAGCACCGAATGCTCCTGGGAGGGAACAACAGAAAAACAGGGAACCTGGGGGGGGTTCTATGAGGACAGGTCCCGAACGACTCCCTGAGACGGTGGACTGCCCAGAACCCTCGCTGCTCCTGGGCATTTGCCAGCAAAAATGGCTGCAATTTAGAAAGTCCTGGGCAGAAGAAGGGAAACACGCTTTGGAGAGCGGACGCCCCGGCGGCCGGCGGCATCTGAGAGCAGAGCCGGCTTCCTGGGCCACGAGCCGGAAGCCGAAGGCGGGCAGGCGGGCCTCTAGCAGGAGCGCGGCCTCCACTGCTCCACGTCCTCCCTGGCTAAGCAAGACGGCTCCGAGCCCAGAGGGAAGGAGGACGCGGCCTTCACAGACCTGGCGAGCCCGCGCGGGCTCTGACGCGAATCTGCACGTGGGGCTCGCAGGGCTGTCGAGGGAACTTCCAGAAAAGAGCGGTGACCGCCGAGCGCCACCCGCCAGCATCGCCGCGAACCGGCCCGAGCATCTGGACCGTGCGGACCGCCGGGGCCCCGAGACCCAGAAGTCGGAGCGGCGGCGGAGATGAGAGTTTGCTCATGTGCTGTTTTTAAAGTTAACTCCCAATTCTCTTTTGGAAAAGACAGAAAGGCGTGGGGTACGCCCAAGGGATAAAGCTGGGCTCCCCACGAATGTGCCCCGAGTAGACGCAGTCAGCATGAAAATATCACAGGGAAGGCTGAAGGAAATAAAAACACGGGGAAACAGGGACGACGCCAAGGGCAGGCCTTCTGAGTCAAAGACCCATGGAGCTGGGGACTGGGGGGGGAGAAGGGGGGACCAGCACCCGCCTCAGGGGTCCCCGCCTCAGGCCCCCCGCCCTCAGGGTCCATACCAGCATCAACGTCGATTCCGCGTTCAAAGGCAGCGAAGAACTGCTCGCCTTCGAAGAGCTCCACGGTGTCGGAGGGCTCGGGACCACGGTACCTGGGGTGCAGCCTCTTCAGGGTGGGTTCCACCTGGGGGAGGGGCCGGCATGGGGTCAGGGCGCCCTGCCCGAAGCCAGGCTCCGCCCCGCCCTCCCCCCCCCCCCCTGCCTTTACCTTCTTTCCCGGCAGGCACTGCAGCAGCACCTGCTCCGGGTCCCGCCGCCTCTGCAGCGCGATGAAGTTCACCCGGTAGAGCCGCAGCCGCTCGTAGACCTTGCGGGCCAGGCCCTCCACGCAGCTCTTGGTGGTGTACCAGAGCCAGTACCTGAGGCCGAGGGGTCGGGGTCACAGGGGCCCTGCCAGGGCGGGGGCTGGGGGGTGGGGGTGGGGGGGCAGACAGAAGGCACTAACCAGGAGAAGTGTGTGACCTGAAAGCGGGCGTACAGGTGGGTGAGCTCCAGGGCCACCTGAGCCGTGATGTCGTCCCACGCCGGCACCTGAGGATCCCCGTGCAGCAGATGCAGATGGCTGCGGTCCAGGCTCAGGCCTGGAGGGGACAGTGCAAGGAGGGCCAGCGCAGGGCCACACTGGCGCACTTGACACCTGAAGCCAGCAGGCCCCGAGGGGCCGTGGGGGCAGGGTCTCACCTGTGATGCCGGGGGGCAGGGGCAGCTGGACGGTGACCGGCCGGAGAAAGCGCTGGGGGCCGTCCTGGGACACACAGAGCAGGGGGCTGGCGGCAGTGTGGCCGTCTGCGCCCAGAGCCCAGCCTGGCACCTTCACCACCTGCAGAGGAGAGAGGCGCAGCTGGGGCGTGGAGCGTGCCCCCCCCCTTACCCCCCCCCCCGGCTGCCTGGCCCCTACTTCCGGGATACCTGCATGCGCACGTGTCGGGGCTCGGTGGTGACCCCAGCCGGGAAGATGACCTTGATCTCGGGGTCGGCCGAAGAGCAGAGAAGGGCCCCCTGCTGGGGCACCAAGCAGCTGTCTTCCACGGGACGAGAGACCACCAGGAACCAGGAGAAATGAGGTACTTGGCAGCTGGCCCAGAGCCGCTGTGGGGGAGGGTGGGCTCAGGGGTCCGCCAGGCCCACCCCGGACCCAGAGCCCAGGCCCCTGACCCCGGGCCCTCCTGCGTCCCCCAACCTTGGGCTTGTCTTCCCGCTCCAAGTGTGTGTCCAGATCCTTCCAGGTGTGGCCGCTCAGGGTCCTGACCACCACTTGACGGCCACGCCAAGCCCGGGGGGACACGAAGGGCAGCCACAGGTGGACTTCCTGCCACGGCACAGAGTTCCTTGTCGGTGCCCCGCCCTTCTCCGAGCCCTTCCCCGACCGCGGTCCCGACCTCGGGCACCGACCTGTCGGAAGGGGGTCCCGTGGGGCCGCAGCTCCAGGACGGCACTGAGCAGGGCGTCGTGGGGGCCCAGCCGCACGAGGCGAGGCTCCGGGGGCAGCTGGCGGTAGGAGACGATGGTCGGAGCGGCGGTGGCGCCCGGGGGAAAGAGCAGGCGCACCCCACAGGCCAGAACCACGGAGCATCCCCGGGAGGTCACGCTGAAACTGTGGGGCCGGAACCCAGAGATGCTGGACTGGAGGGGACGGTGGCCCCCCATCCCTCCCCCCCTGGGGCCTCCCTTCCCACCTGTCTACATCAGAAGCCAGCAGGACCCTGGGAACTTCCGAGGCCGGGTCTTCCCCTGCACCAAACAGTGGGGACGGTGAGTGTGGTGGCACCGGGGGTCCCCCCCCTCCCCTCCCCCAGATCTGCCGCCACCTGGAGACGCTGCCGGGACCGGCTCGGGCATCCCGAGGGGGTTCCCTTGCAGCCGCACGAAGGGGGCCTCCTGGATCTCCCGGGGCACGGCCCGAAGCCTGTTGTCTCTCAGGTCGAGCAGGGCGAGGAGCGGGAGGCGGGCGAGGCTGGGGGGACAGAGACTAGGAGGTTGCTGTGCAGGAACAGAAGCTGCAGAGACTGGAGGCTGGCTGAGGGAAGACGGGGAGGGCTGAGGGGGAGCCTCTCTGAGCCCCGGCCCCATTCTCCCTCACCCCCCAGGGGAATCGGGAAAGGGGGACTCCCGGCGCCCCAGAGGCCAGGAGAAATGCTGATGCAGGAGGCCTTCCTGGGGGAGGCAGGCTTGGAGCTGCACCCCTCAGGACGGGGAGGAGGGGGAGGCCGTGAGAAAGACCGAGCCGAAGGGGCTGGCTTTATTCCTCTTCCTGGGAGCTGACCGAGTGGGAGGGGTGGCTGGAAGGGCCGGGGGCTCCTGCGTTCTCACCCAAGGAGTTGGGGAGGCTCCGGAGGCGGTTGGAGGCCAGGTTGAGCTGAGTGAGGCTGCTCAGGGCCCCGATCTCTTCCGGCACCGTATCCAGCTGGTTCTCGGAGAGGTCCAGCTGCTGCAGGGCGCTCAGCCTGGCCATGCCCGCCGGCAGCGCCCGCAGGCAGTTGCTGGACACGGAGAGGAAGGTGAGGGCGTGCAGGGCCCCCAGGGCCTCGGGCAGACTCTCCAGCAGGTTGTGGCTGAGCAGCAGGGCGTCCAGGCCGGTCATCCGGGGGACACAGGCCGGCAGCTCGCGGAGGCTGTTGAAGCTGAGGTCCAGGTGGGCGAGGCGCGCCAGGTCGCTCAGGCAGGAGGGCAGCGTGGTCAGGGAGCCCCGCAGGCAGGAGCCCCAGTCATCCCGAAGGTGCCCCCCTGAGGGTGGGGGGAGGCGGGTCAGACCAAGGGAGAGGGAGGGAGAGGGCAGGACAAAGAGGCGCTGAGGGAGGAGGCGGGGGCTGAAAGGCCCACGGCCCGGACAGCCCCGGCCTCCCCGACGCCCCCCCCCCCGGCTCCCGGCTCACCTTTGAGGACCAGAGAACGGAGGCGCCGGAGGCTGGGGAGGGCGGCCAGGGCGGCCCTGATCTGCTCCTCGTTGCAGTTCAGCCGCAGGAACCGGACCCGCTGCAGGCGCGAGCTGTCCTCCCGCAGCAGGCGCAGCAGGAGCCCGCAGCCCCCGGGGTAGACGTCCAGGTTCAGCCTGTCGCTGGCCAGGAGGGAGCCCAGGTCCGGGGCGGCCGCATCCTCAGCATCCTCCTCCGCATCTCCTTTCTGCTCCTCCTCCCCCTGGGCCCCCACCTGGTGCCTGGTGGCCCGGGCATGTCTCAGCGTGCCAGGCAGGCGGGCAGAGGCAGGGCCGGGGGTCTCCAGGGGGACGGCTCCTTGGAAAGAGAGAAGAGGTGAGAAAACTGGAGGGAGGGAGGAGGCAGAGGCGGGGGCCGAACGGAGCCGGATGGGACAAAGGGAGGAGACGGAGACACAGAGGAGGAGAGCAGAAAGGAGGGGGGGGGGGAGAGACACACACAGAGGGAAAAAGGAGAAAGAACAGAGAGGGACAGAGACAGAGAGGGAGGAGACAGGAGAGACACAGAGGGAGAGACAGAGACAGAGAGGGAGAATGGAGGGGGGGAGAGATACACAGAGGGAAAAAGGAGAAAGAACAGAGAGGGACAGAGACAGAGAGGGAGGAGACAGGAGAGACACAGAGGGAGAGACAGAGACAGAGAGGGAGAATGGAGGGGGGGAGAGATACACAGAGGGAAAAAGGAGAAAGAACAGAGAGGGACAGAGACAGAGAGGGAGGAGACAGGAGAGACACAGAGGGAGAGACAGAGACAGAGAGGGAGAATGGAGGGGGGGAGAGATACACAGAGGGAAAAAGGAGAAAGAACAGAGAGGGACAGAGACAGAGAGGGAGGAGACAGGAGAGACACAGAGGGAGAGACAGAGACAGAGAGAGAGAATGGAGGGGGGGAGAGATACACAGAGGGAAAAAGGAGAAAGAACAGAGAGGGATAGAGACAGAGAGAGAGAGAGACAGAGAGAGAAAGAGAGACAAAGAGAGAGACAGAGACAAAGACAGAGAGAGACAGAGAGAGACAGAGAGACAGAGAGAGAGAGACAGAGACAGAGAGAGAGACACAGAGAAAGAGACACAAAGGGAGAGACAGAGACAGAGAGAGAGAATGGAGGGGGGGAGAGATACACAGAGGGAAAAAGGAGAAAGAACAGAGAGGGATAGAGACAGAGAGAGAGAGAGACAGAGAGAGAAAGAGAGACAAAAAGAGAGACAGAGACAGAGAGAAAGACAGAGAGAGACAGAGAGAGACAGAGAGACAGAGAGAGAGAGACAGAGACAGAGAGAGAGACACAGAGAAAGAGACACAGAGGGAGAGACAGAGACAGAGAGAGAGAATGGAGGGGGGGAGAGATACACAGAGGGAAAAAGGAGAAAGAACAGAGAGGGACAGAGACAGAGAGGGAGAAGACAGGAGAGACACAGAGGGAGAGACAGAGACAGAGAGAGAGAATGGAGGGGGGGAGAGATACACGGAGGGAAAAAGGAGAAAGAACAGAGAGACAGAGAGAGAGAGAGAGACAGAGACAGAGAGACAGAGAGACAGAGAGACAGAGAGAGACAGAGACAGAGAGAGACAGAGAAAGAGAGAGACAGAGAGAGACAGAGAGAGACAGAGAGAGAGGAGACTGGAGAGACACAGAGGAGGAGAGCAGAAAGGAGGGGGACAGAGATGGAGACAGAGACAGAGAGAGACAGAGAGACAGAGAGAGAGACAGAGAAAGAGAGACAGAGACAGAGAGACAGAGACAGAGAGAGAAAGAGAGAGACAGGTCAGTAAACATCATATGTAATGGTGATAAACTAGAACCTTTCCCTGTAAGATCAGGAGTGAAACAAGGTTGCCCACTATCACCATTACTATTCAATATAGTACTAGAAACTCTAGCCTTGGCAATAAGAGCCGAGAAAGAGATCCAAGGAATTAGAGTAGGAAATGAAGAAATCAAATTGTCACTTTTCGCAGATGACATGATGGTATACTTAGAGAACCCCAAAGACTCTGCTAAAAAGCTATTAGAAATAATTCAGAATTTTAGCAAAGTCGCAGGATACAAAATAAATCCACATAAATCCTCAGGATTTTTATACATTACCAACACAATCCAACAGCAAGAGATACAAAGAGAAATTCCATTCAAAATAACAGTCGATAGTATCAAATATTTGGGAATATATCTACCAAAGGAGAGTCAGGAATTATATGAGCAAAATTACAAAACACTTGCCACAAAAATAAAGTCAGATTTAAATAATTGGAAAGACATTCAATGTTCTTGGATAGGCCGAGCGAATATAATAAAGATGACAATACTCCCCAAACTAATCTATTTATTTAGTGCTATACCAATCAGACTCCCAAGAAACTATTTTAATGACCTAGAAAAAATAACAACAAAATTCATATGGAAGAATAAAACGTCGAGAATTGCAAGGGAACTAATGAAAAAAAAGGCAGAGGAAGGTGGTCTAAGTGTACCTGATTTAAAGCTATATTATAAAGCAACAGTCACCAAAACCATTTGGTATTGGCTAAGAAATAGACTAGTTGATCAGTGGCATAGGTTAGGTTCACAGGACAAGATAGTGAATAAAAATAGCAATCTAATCTTTGACAAACCCAAAGATCCCAAATTTTGGGATAAGAATTCATTATTTGACAAAAACTGCTGGGAAAACTGGAAATTAGTATGGCAGAAACTAGGCATGGACCCACATTTAACACCACATACTAAGATTAGATCAAAATGGGTCCAAGATTTAGGCATAAAGAACGAAATCATAAATAAATTGGAGGAACATGGGATGGTTTACCTCTCAGACTTGTGGAGGAGGAAGGAGTTTGTGTCCAAGGGAGAACTAGAGACCATTATTGATCACAAAATAGAACATTTTGATTACACCAAATTAAAAAGTTTCTGCACAAACAAAACTAATGCAAACAAGATTAGAAGGGAAGTAACAAATTGGGAAAAAATTTTTACAGTTAAAGGTTCTGATAAAGGCCTCATCTCCAAAATATACAGAGAATTGACTTTAATTTATAAGAAATCAAGCCATTCTCCAATTGATAAATGGTCAAAGGATATGAACAGACAATTTTCAGATGATGAAATTAAAACTATTTCCACTCATATGAAAGAGTGTTCCAAATCACTATTGATCAGAGAAATGCAAATTAAGACAACTCTGAGGTATCATTACACACCTGTCAGATTGGCTAAAATGACAGGAACAAATAACGATGAATGTTGGAGGGGTTGTGGGAAAACTGGGACACTGATGCATTGTTGGTGGAGTTGTGAAAGAATCCAACCATTCTGGAGAGCAATCTGGAATTATGCCCAAAAAGTTATCAAAATGTGCATACCCTTTGACCCAGCCATACTACTACTGGGCTTATACCCCAAGGAACTACTAGAGAAGGGAAAGGGTCCTGTATGTGCCAAAATGTTTGTGGCAGCCCTTTTCATAGTGGCTAGAAGCTGGAAGATGAATGGATGTCCATCAATTGGAGAATGGTTGGGTAAACTATGGTATATGAATGTTATGGAATATTACTGTTCTATAAGAAATGACCAACAGGAGAAATACAGAGAGGCTTGGAGAGACTTACATCAACTGATGCTGAGTGAAACGAGCAGAACCAGAAGATCATTATACACTTCAACAATGATACTGTACGAGGATGTATGCTGATGGAAGTGGATTTCTTCAACATAGAGAAGAGCTAATCCAATTCCAATTGATTAATGATGGACAGAACCAGCTACATCCAGAAAAGGACTGGGAAATGAATGTAAACTGTTATTTTTACCTTCTGATTCCAATTCTTCCTGTGCAACAAAAAATTCGGTTCTACACACATATATTGTATCTAAATTATACTGTAATATATTTAACATATATAAGACTGCTTGCCATCTGGGGGAGGGGGTTGGGGGAGGAAGGGAAAAAATCTGAATAGAAGTAAGTGCAAGGGATAATGTTGTAAAAAATTACCCATGCATATGTACTGTCAAAAAATGTTATATTTATAAAATAAAATAAAAAAATTTAAAATTAAAAAAAAAAAAAAAAAAAAAAAGAAAGAGAGAGACAGGGACAGGGGGGGAGCGGCCGGGTGGTCCCGTCACTGCCCCAGGGGCCCGGGGTGGGGGTCTCGGGTTCGCACACCAGGTTAGCCAGAAGCTTGTTGGGGGAGGGGCGGAGCGTGCCAGGCCGCGCTCCCGGGGGGAGCCCCGGGCCGAGGCTTTGTGGGCCGGATCACCGCCGAGGTCAAAGGGAGCAGCGCTCGGCCTCCTGGTCTCCCCGGGGAGCGGCTCGGGCTCAGGCCGGCGCGGAGGGCACCAGGCGCCCGCCCAGGTAGGAGCAGGGGGTCAGTCACTGTACAGTATGGGGGGGGGGGGATGCATGCTGGTCACGTGGGGGCTGTGTGTAGGGCAAGTGCCTGTGTCCGGTGCAGGTCACCCAGCGGGGCAGGCCCGGGCTGGCGGCGGGTACCTGGGGTCCGGCAGCGGCTCAGGATCCCGGAGGGGACGGAGGGGCCAGGAAGGTCGGGCCGGGATCGGCTCCCGCGCTTCCTGCCCGAGCTCCCGCCTCCGCCGAGGCCCCGCCCCCGAAGAGGCTCCACCCCCGGACCGCATCTCCGGCTCTCGGACCCGCTTCCCGGACTCCAGAACCCGTGGTGACCCCCGGGAGCCCGACACGAGGCGTCCCTTTATTCCCTCCGACCAGTATGCGCGTGCGCACGTATATCAGCGTATGTTGGGTGGGGGAGAGACGGTTCCGCTGGACCTCACGGAGCCCCCAGGGGGCGCTTTTGCCCACACAGACCCGCCGATATCAGTGCGCCTGCGCCAGACAATCTTTCCGGCAGGGCCCTGCGGGCCATGTGCGCCTAGAGGCCGAAAAGGCCCTTGTGCTTCCGGCCCCGAGGCATGCTGGGACGAGGAGTTCTCGGCGGCACCAGACATGCGCAAAACGGAAGACGCCGGAGTTAGTGGGAGCAGGGGTGGGAGGTTTCGGCGAGAGGTTCGCCCTTGAGTGCGTCCTTTCCTTCTTTACGAATTCTTCAATAAAGACTCGGATTTCCAGATTTTTCGGAAGTCTTCAGTGGCCAAAGGGGCTATCACTCAGCTCGGTCTGGACTTCCTGCTCTATCCACCGAGCCCTGGCACCCCTGCGTCCCGGGGTCGATGGTTCGGCCTCTCCTCTCGTTGGCCGATTTCCCCCAGTGACGTCAGCACGCCCGGGCGGAAGAGGCGGGAGCAGCGGCCTTCGTCCCGGAGGCTCACGGGTAGAGGTTTAATCCCCGCCCCTGCAGCCGCCTCTTCCTTTCCCGGCCTTGACGCCGCCGAAGTTGGACTTGCTGCGCTCGCCGCCTCTCCCGCCACCCCCGCAGCCCCACATCGCGACCACCGGCCGGGCCCCGAGGAGAACTCTGACCAAGTGAGTACGGGACCGAGGCGAGGCGGGGCGGCGGCGGCTGCTCCTAGGCCTGGGGCGGGCAGCCCGCGCGGCATGGCCCGCCTCGTGCTGCGCCCGGAGCGCCTAGCGGCTGGCCCAGCGTAGCGGCCCCGGGGCCGGACCGCGTTAGTCGGAGCTAAGGCTTCTGAGCCCCCGGGCTGGGGGGAGAGCAGAGGCAGCTTGTCCGGCCTCCCCGCCCCGCTCACCACGTTCCCCCCGCCCCCCCCCCGCAGGATGCGCTACGTGGCTGCCTACCTCCTGGCCGTGCTCGGCGGCAACGACTCGCCCAACTCCAAGGACCTGAAGAAGATCCTGGACAGCGTGGGCATCGAGACCGACGAGGAGCGGCTGAAGAAGGTCAGCGGGGGGCTGAGGCGGGGGCTCCGGGGGGTCCCGGCGGTGCTCGGGCCTTTGGGTAACCCCTCTCCCATCTCCTAGGTCATCAGCGAGCTGAGCGGCAAGAACATAGAAGATGTGATCGCCCAGGGTAAGGGGGGCGAGCGGGGGCGGGGCATCCAGAAGCTGTGGGGGGGAGGGGGCAGCGGGTTTTCTGCTGCAGATCCAGTCTCGAAAGGGGTTTGTGGCCTGAGCGCGAGAGCCTGGGCTCCTCCCGGGCTCGTCCACCCTAATTCCTGCTGGTCACAACCATACCTTCCAGGCTTCGCTGGTGGACCAAAGCACAGAGAAGTCCCCTCTGGCCCCTGGCCGTCCGTGGGCTCGGGGCCCTGGGGTCTCCCGACACCGTCACAGGCAGGGGGGGGGGCTTGTTCCCAGACACCGTCACAGGCAGGGGGGGGGCTTGTTCCCAGACAGGCCGGGGGCCTCGGCTGACCCAGCCTTGGAGCCTGGGCCTGAGAAATGGGGCTGCTGGCCCGGGCGGGGCCGGCCTTCAGGTCCGAAGTCCAGATCAGCCGGGGATTGGGGGGTCGCAAGCGGGGCCTGTAGGCTCTGGATCCAGGCCTCTGACGGCTCAGCTGCTGCCCTCCGGGGAAGCCTCCAACACCCTTTCTCCATTCGCAGGGAGCAGTAAGCTGGCATCCATGCCCGCCGGTGGTGCCGTCCCTGTGGCCGCCAGTGCAGGTTCTGCTGCCCCCGCCGCTGGCGGTGCTGCTCCTGCTGCCGGTGAGTGTGCTGGGAGGGCGGGGGGGGGGGGGCAGGAGGGGAGGGGGGCAGGCTCCCTCACCACCGCCCCTTTTCTCATCTCTGCAGCAGAGGAGAAGAAAGAAGAGAAGAAGGAGGAGTCGGACGAGTCGGACGATGACATGGGCTTCGGGCTCTTTGACTGAGCGTCCACCCCCTGATCCCAGAGCAAATAAACCTTTTATTTAAGAAGGCTGCCTCCTGGTGTCTAGTGGGCCAAGGGTAGCAGGGCAGAAGCGGCTCCGGGCCAGGCCTGAGACCCTGCCCAGAGGCGCCCTGGAGCCCTCCCCTCCCTCAGAAGGCCTCCTTTCTGAGCCAGGGCTCTGGGACAGCCCCACGGGGCCGGGAAGATGAAAACAAAACAAGAGAGTTGGGCAATGGAGACAGAAACAGGGCTTGGGGGCTCTGCCCAGGCGCTCGCGTTGCTGAGGCACAGCGGAGGGGCAGCTGTAGCTGTGGTCTGAGGGAGGGCGGGCATTGCCTGGCTCTGCAGACCCTTGGCTGTTTTCAGGGGGAAGGGGTCCTGCCAAGATGGCAGCCCCAAAGGCCTTGAGGAGGCGGCAGGGGCTGAGCTTGGGCCCCGGGGCCCTTCCATGGTGTTGCTTTTGCTGTCCCTGCGTCTGCTCTCGCTGCTTCTGGGTGGGCAGTTGAAGGCTGGAGCAGGTAGCTGGGTGGGCCTGGGAGGAAGCGTGCTGGGGCATTTCTGTACCCACACTGGGGAAGAGGCTGGTTTAGGCCTGTTAGAGCTGGGGAGAGTGAAGCATGCAGGGAAGTGGCTCCTGCCCCCCTCCACCAGACCTCCCAAGAGGCCCTTGGAAAGAGTTCTGCGCATTCTGAGAAGTGGAGCAAGGAGCAAGCTGTTCCATTTATTCCTGGATGTGGAGAGTGGGGCAAGGGGAAGCTGGGGGGGGGCACAGGGGCGGGCCGCGCTGGAAAGGAGGCCAGAGGCCCTGCATCCCGTGTGCTCCACGTCTGGGGAGAGCAGGGGCCTGGCTTCCCTCTGACCCCCTTAAAGTAGGGGAAAGAGCTGGCACTGGGCACAGCCAGACCAGGTCCCCTTCTTCATGGCCTTGGGTTCAAGGGTCAGACCTCTGGTGGGCCAGCCAAAGGGGGGCTACGAGGGCATCCTTAGCAGTGGGCTGGGCACTCTGCACCTGGCCCTGAAGCAGGCTGCCCCACCCCCAGCTTGGCTTTGGCCACAGCCCCTCCTGCTTGACCCCGGGGAGGAGAGGGCTGTTGCACTTGGCTCTGAGCAGGATCCCACATGACGGCGCCTTCCTTGCCTGAGTCACGGAGAGACAGGGGGTGCAAAGGGGCGCAGCCGGGGGAGCTCTGTCCCTGCTGCATCCCTGGAAGGCCCAGGCTGGGTGGCGGGCCCAGGAGCCGGTGAGCTCGGCCCCAGAAATGCGGAAACGGCCGGGGAGGGTGACGTCACCGGGGGTGCGGCGAGGTCCAAGGGTAATTGGGGGCAGGGTGGGGCTGCGCGTCTGATGACCTCTGATTGGCCAGAAGTCACTGCCCTGGCCTCAGTCTGGGCCCAAACAGAACCTGGTGGCCCGGGCAACAGACAAAGCCGGCCCCAGGCCGAGACCCGGCCCGGGCTCAGGTGGGGGCCGGCCTGTGTGTAAGGCGATCGGGAGCGGGGGGAGCCCTCGGCGCGCCTGCTGCCCTGTGCGGGGGGGGGGGGGGGGGGCCGGCGTTCCTGAGCGCTCGGGGGTCCGAGGCGGCGATCTCAGAAAGTGCGTGCACTTGGACGTGTGTGCGCGTGCGTCCGCGTCCCCGGGGAGACTTGGAGGGCAGCGGCCGGTTCCCGGAACCGCTCCTCCCGAGGGGGCGGTGGGGCCTCAGCGCGCTGGCCATTGGGTCCCCCGGTGCTCGGGCCCCGCCCCCAGGCCCCGGCTCCCAGCTGGCCGGGAGAGGCGGGGCCTGCGGGGGAGGGGCTCCGGGCCAGCCCCGCCCCTCGGCCCACTCTCATAACACCGCCTCCCCCGCGCAGCCGGCACAGCCGCCTCCCCTCCCGGACCGGTTCCGCCGCGAGAGAAGCCCGGAGCGCGGGCCACAGCTGACCCCGGCCCGCCCGCCCGGCCCGCGATGTTTCCCAAGGAGACGGCCTGGAACATCTCGTTCGCCGGCTGCGGCTTCCTGGGCGTCTACCACATCGGGGTGGCCAGC
Organism: Sminthopsis crassicaudata; assembly: GCF_048593235.1. Classification (NCBI taxonomy): domain Eukaryota; kingdom Metazoa; phylum Chordata; class Mammalia; order Dasyuromorphia; family Dasyuridae; genus Sminthopsis; species Sminthopsis crassicaudata. The sequence goes on along the minus strand of NC_133622.1, from coordinate 256,846,228 downwards.
TGCCTGCGGGAGCACGCGCCCTTCCTGGTGGCCAATGCCCGGCGCATCTACGGCGCGTCCGCGGGCGCGCTCACCGCCACGGCGCTCGTCACCGGGGCCTGCCTGGGTGAGTGCCGGGGCGGGGCCGCCGCTTGTTTTCCTGCGCCGCGGGGCGGGGCCTGGGGGGAGCCGCCTGGGGGGGTCGGGCCCAGCTTGGGGGGGCAGAGGGTGCCTCCCGCTCCTCCAGCTCGGGCGCCCCCCTTCCAGGCCGCCCTCCCAGGGGCTGGCAGTGCCAGGCGCCGTGCCCAGCGCCCCGGGCCTCCCAGCGTCAGCTTTCCGGTCCGGTCTGGCCGCCCTCAGCGAGTGGCGGGGACCCCCCCATGAGCCTCCAGGGCCTCAGGCCTTTCAGGTGGGGAAACTGAGGCAGCCCGGGAGGTGGCCCTGGGACTCAGGCTGAGGCAGCGGCCCGGACCCAGCGCGGAGAGAGCCCCGGGGGGAGGGGCGGGGGGGGGCGGCTGGCGACCTTTGCCTCCCGCTCCGTCTGAGTCCGGCCGGGCTCCCGAGGAAGGAAGGCCCCGGGCTGGGGGGGGCACCCGGAGGTCCCGGCCCCTGGCCCCCCCTTCGCCCTTAGAACCAGGACTTGGGGGACGGGACAGTGCCCAGTAGGAGGCGGGGCGGCAGGCCGACTGCGCGGAGGCTTCCTCCTGACCGGAGGCTCGGTGCTCTGCCCGCTGTGCCCGTGCGTGACGGGCACCTGTGCCCCCTTGGGTGGGGAGGGCGAGGCCCTTCCCCCTCAGGCAGCCCCCAGTGTCTCCAGGGCTTGGATTGGGGGGCTCATCTCAGGGGGGTCGGAGGGCAGAGGGCAGGTCCCGGCGCGGCACGTTCAGGGTCCGGGCACTGAGCGGAGCCCAGCCTGGTGAGGCGGCGAGGGGCTCTGGAGGGCTCCTTCCCCGGCCTTAGGGGCGCCCAGCGGGAAGGGCCCTGGGGCGTTTTGTGGGCCCAGCCTCACCCTCACCGGGGCCGCCGTCCCTGGGGTTTCACTGAAAGGAGACGCCTTCTAGTGGTTCCGGTGGCGGGGTCGGTGCGGCCCTTTGCCAACCTCCAGGGGGGGTTACAGACGGAGCCCGAGGGGCCCAGCGGCCTCCTCCGGGGGGGAGGGGGGGTCTGCCCGAGGGTCCCAGCGGCCTCCTCCTGGGGGGAGGGGGGGTCTGCCCGAGGGTCCCAGCGGCCTCCTCCGGGGGGGAGGGGGGGTCTGCCCGAGGGTCCCAGCGGCCTCCTCCTGGGGGGAGGGGGTCTCTGCCCGAGGGTCCCAGCGGCCTCCTCCTGGGGGGAGGGGGGGGTCTGCCCGAGGGTCCCAGCGGCCTCCTCCGGGGGGGAGGGGGGGTCTCTGCCCGAGGGTCCCAGCGGCCTCCTCCTGGGGGGGGGGGTCTCTGCCCGAGGGTCCCAGCGGCCTCCTCCTGGGGGGGGGTCTCTGCCCAGGGTCCCAGCGGCTTCCTCCTGGGGGGAGGGGGGGTCTGCCCGAGGGTCCCAGCGGCCTCCTCCGGGGGGGAGGGGGGGGTCTCTGCCCCAGGGTCCCAGCGGCCTCCTCCGGGGGGAGGGGGGGTCTCTGCCCGAGGGTCCCAGCGGCCTCCTCCTGGGGGGGGGGTCTCTGCCCGAGGGTCCCAGCGGCCTCCTCCGGGGGGGAGGGGGGGTCTGCCCGAGGGTCCCAGCGGCCTCCTCCGGGGGGGAGGGGGGGTCTCTGCCCGAGGGTCCCAGCGGCCTCCTCCTGGGGGGAGGGGGGTCTCTGCCCGAGGGTCCCAGCGGCCTCCTCCGGGGGGGAGGGGGGGTCTCTGCCCGAGGGTCCCAGCGGCCTCCTCCGGGGGGGAGGGGGGGTCTCTGCCCGAGGGTCCCAGCGGCCTCCTCCTGGGGGGAGGGGGGTCTCTGCCCGAGGGTCCCAGCGGCCTCCTCCGGGGGGGAGGGGGGGTCTCTGCCCGAGGGTCCCAGCGGCCTCCTCCGGGGGGGAGGGGGGACTCTGCCCATCGGTGAGCTCTCAGCTCCTGTAGGCCGCTGCCGGAGAACGGGGGAGGGAGCAGGGCAGACAGACAGACAGAAGAGGTTGCTGGCCCCCTTTTCGGGAAAGTGGCCGGGGTCTCCCATCTCGGCGGGGCCCCTCCTGGCCCTTGGGGCCCATGTGGCAGAGCAGAAGTTATTGGGGCCCCTTGCCCCCCGAGGCCCTGCCCTCTGCTCCCAGCTGAGCCCTGAGCCCTCGTGGGCATGTGCCCGGGGGTCTCCTATTCACACGGCCCCACGTTGGGTGCTTCTCCTTAGGCCTCCCTGTCCCGGGAAGGGGGTCGGGCCTCCCGCATCCGGCACAGACTCCGGTGCATCTCGGGGCTGAGAGAAGTAGCCCTGGCTGCGGTTACTCTCTGGGGACGGGAAAGCCCAGGGCAGGGGGGTCAGGCCTGGCACGTCCCTCTGACGCCCGCGTCTCACCCAGGCGAGGCCGGGGCCAACATCATCGAGGTGTCCAAGGAGGCGAGGAAGCGCTTCCTGGGGCCCCTGCACCCCTCCTTCAACCTGGTGAAGATCATCCGGGGGTGCCTGCTGAAGACCCTGCCGGCCGATGCCCATGAGCACGCCAACGGGCGCTTGGGCATCTCCCTCACCCGCGTGTCGGATGGCGAGAATGTTCTCGTGTCCCATTTCAGCTCCAAGGAGGAGCTGGTCCAGGTGGGCATGTGAGATGCCCTAGGGGTGGGGGCTCCCTCAGGGTCGGGGGCTCCCTCAGGGTCGGGGGCTCACATGGGGTCCGGGGCTCACACAGGGTCCGGGGCTCACACGGGGTCTGGGGCTCCCTCAGGGTCGGGGGCTCCCTCAGGGTCGGGGGCTCACACGGGGTCTGGGGCTCACACGGGGTCCGGGGCTCCCTCAGGGTCTGGGGCTCACACAGGGTCCGGGGCTCCTTCAGGGTCGGGGGCTCCCTCAGGGTCGGGCAGGGTCAGGGGGCTTGTGCTTTGGGCTCTGGGCCCGTTTCCGGCCCTCATTCCCCGGCTCTCCCAGGCCAATGTCTGCAGCACCTTCATCCCCGTGTACTGTGGGCTCATCCCGCCGACCCTGCAGGGCGTGGTGAGTGCCATCCCTCCCCGGCCCCTCGAAGCCTGGCAGGACGGTGGGGGGGGTAGAGCTGGGGAAGCTTCCCTGGGGGCCGGCCCCTCCCCCGAGTTGCACAATTCGGGGCCTCCTTTGGAGAAGCTCTGGGACTGTCCGTGCCGCCGCAGGGGTGCCCGGGCCCTGGGCAGGACGGGCAGAGGGTCTGGTCCGGCCCACTGGGTGAAAGGCTACTGTGGGGAGCTGGCAGCGGGCAGGAGTGGCTAATAATAGTCCCGGAGAGCGGGGAAAGGGGGAGTGTCTCCCAAACTGGCACAGCCTCCCCCCCTCAGCCAACCCCTCCTTGGAGGAGGAGAGCAAAGGGGAAAGGGATCAGGAGGGCCGGTCCTGGGGGAGGGGCGGGCTGTGGGCATGGGGGAGGGGCGGGGGGAAAGGCGGCAGTCTGAGCCCTCTGCCCGGCGCAGCGCTACGTGGATGGCGGGATCTCGGACAACCTGCCGCTCTACGAGCTGAAGAACACCATCACGGTGTCCCCGTTCTCGGGGGAGAGTGACATCTGCCCCCAGGACAGCTCCACCAACATCCACGAGCTCCGGGTCACCAACACCAGCATCCAGTTCAACCTCAGGAACCTGTACCGGCTCTCCAAAGCGCTCTTCCCTCCCGAGCCCCTGGTGAGGGCGGGCGGCAGGACGGGTGGTGGAGGGGGCCCAGGAGCGGGGGGGGGGGGCAGGAGCAGGGGGCGTCCAGGAGCAGGGGGGGGGCAGGAGCAGGGGGGGGCAGGAGCAGGGGGCATCCAGGAGCGGGGGGGGGGCAGGAGCAGGGGGCGTCCAGGAGCGGGGGGGGGGGAGCCAGGAGCAGGGGGGCGTCCAGGAGCGGGGGGGGGGGGGGGCAGGAGCAGGGGGCGTCCAGGAGCGGGGGGGGGGGGGGCCTCAGAGTGGCCGGACCCAGCCGGATTCAGAATGAGGGGAATCGGGGATCGTCGAGGAGGCCTGAATCCGCGTGGGGGGGGTCCAAGGGACCAGCGAGTTCTGGAACTGCCCCCCAGGTGCTGCGGGAGATGTGCAAACAGGGCTATCGGGACGGCCTGCGCTTCCTGCGGCGGAATGGTGAGTGGGGGCCCTGGCCCTCCGTCTGACCCAGGGAAGTAGCAGCCCCCCCCCCCTCCCCGCCCAGCCAGGGCTTCCATCTGAGAAAAGGGGAGAGCAGGTCGGGACGCTGCCCCCTGCTGGGAGAATGCAGAGGTCTAGACCTTGTCCCAGCTGCCCCCCCCCCAGCTGACCTTGTCTCACTGCCCAGGGCTCCTGAACCGGCCCAGCCCCCTGCTGGCGTTGCCCCCCTCTGGGAAGGTTCCAGAGGAGGAGGAGGAGGAAGAGGAAGAGGACAGGGAGAAGGAGGGGACTGAGCGTCGGGTGGCCGTGGTCCGAGCCCAGGTCAGGCAGAGGGAGCCCCCCCCGGGGGACCGGGCCCCCGCCGAAGACCATATCCTGGAGCACCTCCCGGCTAGGCTCAACGAAGGTAACTGCCCCTCCCCCCAGCCCCTGTGCCCGCAGGGGGCAGTGCCCTCGGAGGGATTGTGCCCACTCACTGCCGGTGCAGAGGGGCCATGAGGCCTCCTGGGGAGCTGCTGGGGGGCGATGCCCTCCGGTCAGGGGGCACAGGGGCTGCTGGAAATGCACACCTACTGTGTGCACGGCACTGGCCCCGGGACAGCGGGAGTGAGGGAACAATGCGGGATCTTGGTCACGGCCTGGGAGACACTGGGCCCTGGCGGCCGTTGAGGGGGACTTTGGAGGGGAGGAGGGGAGGAGGGGAGACTCGAGCTCAGTCATCGGCGGTCAGCCGGAAAGGCAGGAGGGAGGTGAGGGCTGGACCCGAAGAGCGGGGAGGGCTCGGCACAGGGGCCGCTGAGGACATGGGGCCGTTTTCCAGTCTGTGGGCAGCAGAGAAGCAGCTGGTGCTCAGGGAGAACTGAGGAGGACTGAGAAGGGCCGGGGACCCCCCCACCAGAGCCGGCGACAGGAGGCGCTGGCCTGGGGGGAGGGCCAGAAGGCCCCCGGGGGCAAAGGAGAGCAGGAAGGAGCAGCATTTCCTCCATTGCACAGAATTTGTGTATTTCTTTTTTTCCAATTACGTGTAAGACAATTTCTAACGTCCACTTAAGAAACCCTTGAGTTGCAAATTCTCTTCCGCCCTCAAACGTTGTCCTGCAAACATCACCATGATGTCCCCCCCCAAGTTAAAAAAGCCGCACGTCCATGTGCGTCAAGGCGCCCCCAGCCCTCCCTTGGAGGCGCCGGCGCACGAGCCCCTCGGAGAACCACGTGTCCCCCTTGCAGCCCTGCTGGAGGCCTGTGTAGAGCCCAAGGACCTGATGAGCACCCTCTCCAACATGCTCCCCGTCCGCCTGGCCACGGCCATGATGGTGCCCTACACGCTGCCCCTGGAGAGCGCCGTGTCCTTCACCATCCGGTGAGTGCGGCCGGAGCGGGAGGGGCGGGAGAGTGTGTGAGAGCGTGCGTGTGAGTGTGATTGTATGTGTGATTGTGTGTGTGTGTATGTGTGACTGAGAGTGTGTGAGTGAGCATGTGATTGTGAGTGATTGTATGTGTGATTGTGCGTGTGTGTATGTGACTGAGTGTGTGATTGTGATTGTGTGTGTGTGTATGTGACTGAGAGTGTGTGAGTGTGTGAGAGCGTGATTGTATGTGTGATTGTGATTGTGTGTGTATGTGTGACTGAGAGTGTGTGAGTGACTGAGTGTGTGTGAGTGTGTGTATGTGTGACTGAGAGTGTGTGTGTTAGTGTGTGTATGTACATGAGTGTGAGTGTGATTGTGAGTGTGACAGTGTATGTTTGAGTGTGTGTGATTATGTGATTGTATGAGTGTGATTATAAGTGATTGTGAGTGTGTGTGATTGTGAGCGTATGTGAGTATGTGACTGTGTGTGTGCAAGTGTTGTGAGAGTGTGTGATTGTATGTGTGTGTGACTGAGAGTGTGTGTGAGTGTGATTATGTGTGATTGTGAGTGTGTGTGTATGTACATGAGTGTGATTATGTGATTGTGTGAGTGAGAGTGTATGAGTGGGATTATAAGTGATTGTGAGTGTGTGTGATTGTGAGCGTATGTGAGTATGTGACTGTGTGTGTGTGTGTGTGCAAGTGTTGTGAGAGTGTGTGATTGTATGTGTGTGTGACTGAGAGTGTGTGTGAGTGTGATTATGTGTGATTGTGAGTGTGTGTGTATGTACATGAGTGTGAGAGTCTGATTATGTGATTGTGAGTGTGTGAGTGAGAGTGTATGAGTGGGATTATAAGTGATTGTGAGTGTGACTGAGTGTGTGTGTGTGATTGTGTGTGTGTGTGATTGTGAATGTGTGTGTGAGAATGTGTGAATGTGATTGTGACTGTGCGTGTGAGTTTGTGTGTGAGTGGATGTGACTGAGTGTGATTGTAAGTGTGTGTGACTGTGTGATTTTAAGTGATTGTGAGTGTGCATGAGTGTGTGACTGAGAGTGTTAGTGTGTGTGTGTGTATGTACATGAGTGTGTGTGTGAGTGTGTGTGAGTGAGAGTGTGAGATCTGAATATAGGGAGGAAATGGGCCCAGAAGTAGCTGTGATCAGGACTGAGGCAGAAGGAGGGGGATGTGTGGCTACAAGAGGACGGCGGGCCGGGCGGGCCGGGCGGGCCTGGGGGGCGTGGGCAGAAGCAGGGCAGCCCCCAGCGCCCCCTCCGCGCCTCCAGGTTGCTGGAGTGGCTCCCCGACGTCCCCGAGGACATCCGGTGGATGAAGGAGCAGACGGGCAGCATCTGCCAGTACCTGGTGATGCGAGCGAAGAGGAAGCTGGGCAGCCACCTTTGTCCCAGGTAATGGGGAGCCGAGGGCCTGGCCCGGCGGGGGGAGGGGCCCCCGCCTCTTCCCCAGCCCCCACCGCCTTGCCCTCACCCCGCAGGTTCAGCGACCCCCTGGAGCTGCGGCGGGCCCAGTCTCTGCCCTCGGTGCCCCAGTCTTTCTACGGAGACGCCTTGCCCCGCTGGATGCGCAACAACCTGTCCCTGGGGGACGCGGTGGCCAAGTGGGAGGAGTACCAGCGCCAGCTCCTGCTTGGGCTCTTCTGTACCAACGTGGCCTTCCCCCCGGACGCCCTGCGCATGAAGCCCCCCCACTCTGGGCCGCCCGCCCTCCCCCACCACTGAGAGCCCTCCCTTTGCCGAGGGCCTGGGGTCTCCAGCTCTCCCTCAGAGGAGAACCCGGCGGCCTGGGCCGGGGCCCCGGGCCTGGTGCTTCTACACAGAAGGAGGGGGAGGGGTGAGGGGCTGCCACTCTGTGGAGTTCCCCTCCTGGGAGGGCTGCCCATCAGCGCCTCGGGGAAGACCGGCCCCTCCCCCTCATGTTTAGGGCAGGGAGGGCCAGCCCAGGGACTCTGGGGCCATTCCCTGCAAAGTTGGCCGAGTCAGGGCTCCTACCCTGGGAGGAGGATGTCCCTGCTGTGCCTTATTTCCCCACCTTCACACCCCTCTCACTCCCCCCCCCCCGGCCCCAGCCCGCTTTGGGGGCTTGAGACCCTGTGAGTAAGCTGAAGCTAGACTTCCCTAGGAGTTGGTCAGCCCGGTGTTGCGGGCAGGGGCGAATGTGCCCCCCCAAGAGCAGTATTACACCCCCCACCCTCGCTTGTGCCTCCCCCTGCATTTAAGAGGAATGTACACAGAACTATTTATTTTGGTGAAAATAGATGTCATAATAAAGGCTGGAGCTGGGCTGCTGCTTTGTGGGGGGTGGGGATGGAGGCGGGGACCCTGGCCACAAGGTCGGCCTTGCTGCCCTTGGCCAAGGACGCTCCCCACGTTCTCAGATTGGAGGGCAGCTGGCCTGGAGTTGGAGGGTTCGGAATCCAGGGAGCCTGGAGGGGGTCGGGCGTCCAGGGAGCCTAGAAACCAGGGGGTTTGAAGTCCAGGGAACCTAGAACCCAGGGGGTCTGGAGCCTAGAATACAGGAGGTCTAGAGCCTAGGGAGATTAGAATACAAGGAGCCTAGAACCTAGGGAGTCCGGAGTCCAGGGAGCCTAGAACCCAGGGGATTGAGTCCAGGGACCTAAAATCCAAGGTGTCTAGAACCCAGGGGGTCAAGTCCAGGGAATCTAGAATCCAAGGAGCCCAGAACGCAGGGGGTCTGGAGTCCAGGGAGCCTAGAGCCCAGGGGTTCCCTAACCTGGGAATCATGCTGTCTGCACAGCTGGAGGCTCTGCAACTGGCAGATCCAGATGCCACCTGCACGCCCGTGCCCCTCCCCCCCATGCCCCCTCCCTCCATTGCTCCTAATCTGGGGAGGGTCGCCCCTCGTGCAGCAGGCATTCTCAGGCTGGGAAATGCGGCAGGGAGGGAGGGGGAGAGCAGCACCCCCGGCCCGGGTGCCCCGCAGACTGCCCCAGAAGCTGCCCCTCGGAGCCGGGGGCCGGGACTGGCCAGCGGGAGCCCTCCGCGTTTCTGGGGCCTGTGTGGCTGGGGAGCTCACCAAGAACTCCTGGCCTCGGGGAGGGGGTGGAGAGTCCAGGGTGGCGTCCCCAGCTGAGGTCAAGAAGAGCCAAGAAGGAGGCTGGAGGAGGAGTAGCCGGGCACCCCCTTGAGGTTGGGGCGCAGCGGGACCCTAAAAGGGTGCAGTGAGGGGAAGGCCCCCACGTCCCACAGCCATGCTTGAGTTGGGGAAGCGGCGCCGCGCGGGGCCTTCTGGGTCAGATGAGAGCCAAGGAAGGAGGGGTGGGGGCCGTCTCCCCATGGCCCCGGGAGGGGGGAGCTCCCCAGGGCTGTGCAGAGCGCCCAACCCCAGCTCCCTCCTCCAGCGCCCGGAGAGAGAAGGCGGGCTGCCGGGCGAAGTCCTGGAGGCCAAAGAGCCTCCTTCTGGGAGGGGGCCCTGCCCACCCCCTTCCCTCCTTCCTAGCAGAGCTGGGGGGGGGCCGGGGAGGGGGCAAGGAGCCCCTCCTCCCCGGGTGCCCCATGTAACTGAGGGCAGACCTCTTACCCCGCCCCTTCTGGGAACAGCACAAGGGGGAACGGAGCGGGGCTCCCTCAGCTCTGGGTGGGCTTTCCCCCTCCCTGCAGAGATGAGAGTGGGGGGAGGAGACGGCTCAGCCTGGGGCCCCGGGGGGGGGGGATCTGAAAAGTCCCCCTTCCCCACTGGGACTAAGCCCCAGGCCCTTGGAGGCTTTCCTACAATAACGGAGACAGTAGACCGGGAGAGCCTGTCGGGCCAGTCCCAGCCTCCTTGTGTGTCCCTAAAGGGGGGGGCCTCCGGGGCAGGGGGCCAAACCTGACCACGCTGGCCCTGGCTGGATCAGCCGGATCCATGTGGAGCCCTCCCCCCATCCAGATCGCACCGGGGCTCGTGCGGGGAGCATCGGCCTGGAGGAGGCTCCCGGCCTGCAGGTGGGGGCTGAAGCCGGGGGCGGGGGGCGGCCCTACTCCATCCTTCCGGTAGACTCCCTGGGACCCCGGCCACGTAGCCCTCCCAGCTCTTCCTGGGCTCCGAGCCTGGGGGAGACCAGGGCCCGGAGCGCGAGGCCCAGTGTGGCTTTGTAACAGCTCTGGGCTTCCGGGTTTGGGGTAGCCCAGGTGGAGCCGGAGCCGCTCCGCCGGGGTCAGGGGCCAGGACCCTCTACTCCCTCTCAGGACAAGCCCCGCAAACCACCCCCAAGTTCCTCTCCGTGCAAGGGACGATCGAGCCCGCTTGAAAGGATCCCCCTGAACCGGGGCCCGGACACACTCACCCATGGGGCCCACAGAGAGGTCCCCAGTAATCATCCCCCACCTGTCACCAGCAAGCTTCCATCAGGTCTCACTGAGGCTGTCTCTGGGTGTGTCTAAGTCTCTCTGTTACTCTCTATGTCTCTGAGTGTCTCTGTGTCTGCTTCTGTGTGTCTCTGGCTTTCACTGTCTCTCCTATGAGTCTGTCACTATTTGTGTCTCTGTGATCTCTTTGTCTGTCTCTGCTGTCTCTCTCTATGTCTCTTCCTGTATCTGTGTTTCTCTGTCTGTTTTTCTGTCTCTATTTCTATCACTGTTTCTCTGTTTCTCCCTGTGTCTCTGTTTTTGTCATATCTTAAGTCTCTCTGTCACTGTCTGTGTCTCTGTCTCTCTCCCCCCCCCCCAGAGGTCCATGTCAGTGGTTCTGTCCTTCCCGGCCCTAAAATCCCGAGGAAGGCTCGGGTGTATCAGGAAGGGGGCTCACGACCGGCTCCCAGAGAGGTACCGGGGCGCCCCGACACCTCCCCCGCCCGGTCCCCGCGCCCCAACACCTCCCCTGCCCCGTCCCCCGGGGCTCCCCGACACCTCCCCCGCCCCGTCCCCGGGCCCCCGACACCTCCCCCGCCCGGTCCCCGCGCCCCAACACCTCCCCTGCCCCGTCCCCCGGGGCTCCCCGACACCTCCCCCGCCCGGTCCCCGCGCCCCGACACCTCCCCCGCCCGGTCCCCGCGCCCCGACACCTCCCCCGCCCCGTCCCCCGGGGCGCCCCGACACCCCCCCCCCCGCCCCGTCCCCCGGGCGCCCGGGACTGGCCGGGCGGGCGCTAAGTCTTGGACATCCCACAAGTGCGGGGCAAGCGGGACCCCGCTGGGGGCGGGCAGCCGGAGGGGGTTGGGGAGACGGGGCCTGCCCCGCAGGGTGCCGCCCCCAACCCAGTCAGGAGCACGGTGGTCGGGCCTGAGCCGCGGATCCAGAAGGTTGTTTCCCGGCCGGCCTCCTTTCTCGCTCCGTCCCCTCTGGGCTCCCGGCTCCCGCGCGGCCTGGCGGGAAAGGGCTTATGTGGCCGGGAAAGGGCTTATGTGGCCGGCGCCCCCGCCTGCCCCCTCCCCCTTTCCGGGAGGAGCTGCCGCTGAGCCCGCCCCTCCCTTCGCCGTCCTCCCCTCCGGGCCGGGGCCGGCAGCCCGCCGCAGGTGCGGGCGCTCCCAGGTAAGAGCCAGGCGAGCGCTCCCAGGGCGCTGGCAAGGGGCACCTCGGCCTTGGGAGCGCCACCCGTCCCGGCGCCTTCCACCCGCCCCGCCCAATCTCCGCCGGGCCGGCCGAGGCTCCCCGACTTCCTCCCGCGCCCTCCCGAAGCCTCAGCCCCAAAGCGGGAGCGGAGCCCGGGGGCCCAAGGCGGGAGCCAGAAGCCGCTGCGGCGGGAGGCCGAGGGGCGGTGGGCCAGGGAAGGGCGCAGTGAGGGGGGCTGGAGCCCCGGGAGGCAGGCTGGGGGCTCCGCGCCGGCAGCTCCTGGGGGGGGCAGGCAGGCCCCAGGTCGCCCGAAGCCGGGGCCCCCAGGCCTGTCACAACCCCCTGGCGAGCCGGCCTGGGCGGCTGGCAGCGACTTCTGGCCCCTCCGGCCCCATTTCTTCTCTCCCCTCCCCTCCTCCATCCAAGGGGGGAGAGGAGCCGGAGCAAAAGGAACACGGACACCTCCCTACCTGGCCTTCCCTCCTGGGCTCCCGCCTCCCTGGGGCCTGGAGCCTCCCCTGGCGGAATGCGAGGAGGGGGTGCTCTCCCTCCCTTCTGCCTCCCACCTGCAGTGACAGGTGCGGAGCGGCCCAGGGCGCCGCCCAAAGGCACCTGCGGGAGAGGAAGAGGATCCCGGAGCCTTCATTCGCTCTGGGAGCAACAACGGCCCAGAGGAGACTGGGGTCCCTGCACCTGCAGGAGAGGGGAGGGGGTCCGAATTCTGGGAGCCCCGGGGAGCCGCTGAGTCCCTGCGGCTCTGGGACAGCTGAGGCTGGCAGTGCCGGGCGCTGGAGCCCCAAGGTCTGCCCCCCTCCCCCCCCCCCCCCCCCGTGGGGCTTTGGGCTGAGATTTGAGCTGGGGACGGAGGTTGGAGGTGAGTCACGGGGCCTCCCAGGCCGCAGAATGGGGGAGGCCGGAGGGATGGCCGGGTAGAGTTACTGCTCTCCCGCTGGGATCCCGGGCCCCATCTTTGCCTTGCAAATGGCTCCGGGACTGCCAGAAATGGGGGGGCTGAGGGGTGCCGGGGCGCAGCTGCCCACGGGATGGGGGTGGGGGCTGGCACCAGCTCTCCCCCAGGGCAGGGCCCAGTGTTCTCCGGCCTCTGGGAGGTCCTGATATTAAAGCGATTAGATCACCACGTGAACGGCCCCTCCCTGTTGGCCCAAGGTGTCCAAATGGCTCCTTAACCCTTTCCTCGCTTTGTGTCCGGGGAGATGGGCAGCGCTGGTCCCCACCTGGCACAGCTGGCCGGGCCTGAGAGTGCAGCACCTGGCTCCTCCGTGGCCTCGAGGGAGGGGCTGTGGCCAGGCCGGACCCTCCCAGCCAATGGAGCCGTGGCTCTGCTCCAAGGCGGCCTCCGGGGCCCACGTTCACCCCATTCCCTGAGCACCTGGGGAGTCTGAAAAAGAGGCGACTCCAAGGGTCCCAGGGAAGTCTCCTCGGCAAGGCCGGCTCCCTGGCTGTGGCCAAAGGCTGTCGGGGGACGGTGCAGTCCCTTCTCCCAGCCTCCCCAGCCCCTCTCCCCCATTCCTGTCTCCCATCCCTCCCGGTCCCTCTCCCCTTTCTCCATCCTCTCCTTCCCTTCTTCCCCTTCCTAATTCCATTGTCTCCTTTCCCCTCTCCTTCCTCCCCTTCACCTTTCTCCATCCTTTCCTTCCTCCCTGTCTCCCCTTCACCTTTCTCCATCCTTTCCTTCCTCCCCGGCTCCTCCTTTGTCCATCTTTTCCTTCCTCCCTGTCTCCCCTTCACCTTTCTCCATCCTTTCCTTCCTCCCTGTCTCCCCTTCACCTTTCTCCATCCTTTCCTTCCTCCCTGTCTCCCCTTCACCTTTCTCCATCCTTTCCTTCCTCCCTGTCTCCCCTTCACCTTTCTCCATCCTTTCCTTCCTCCCCGGCTCCTCCTTTGTCCATCTTTTCCTTCCTCCTTGGTTCCCCTTTTCTCCATTCCATATTTAGTGTGAGCGGGGCCGTACACCCTTGCGGAGGGAGGCAAAGGTGACGGGACAGAAACGTTGTAGTCCTCAGACACGCGCTGCCCCCCCAGCTACTGCCCAGTCCCCCTCTTTGGACCTGGCTGCGCTCCTGCTGCACCCCATCCTCCTCACCCACTGGAGCCTCCCACATTGCTCCTCCAGTCCGCTCCCCTTTTCTCTTTCCTCTCTTTCTGGACCCTGTGGCCAGCTTTCCTCTGCTTCCCCAGCTCCAGGCTTTTGGCCTGAAGGTCCCTCCTGTTGCCCCGGAGCCCTCACCTCGGGCCTCTTCCCCCAGCCCAGAGCAAGAGGGAGGAGGAAGCAGGAGGGGACCTTCCCAGTCCAGACAGGCTCGTCCTCTTCCTCCCCACTGCCTCTGCCCGCCACAGGCCTCCCGCCATCAGTGCTGGACTGCTCGCCTTCCTCCCAGATTGCTCTCTGGCTTTTGTTTCTGATGTTCCATCAGCTCACCTTGGTTGGGGATTCTTCACCGGCCAGGTCAGCTGTGAGAGACTTCAAAGGTCTCCTTGCCTCCGGCCTCTCCTCCTCGGTAATCCACCCCCTAATTAGGCAGCTAGCCCAGCCCCCTGGATCTGTCTCTAAGAACCTTCCAAGGCTCCCTCTTAGAGGCCCAGAAGAAAAGCCAGGGTTCATCATTTTGTCTCACTTCCACTCGTGCTTCTCCGGACCTTCCCCCCAACCACGTCTCCTTCTCCCCTTCTCCCATTGCCATCCTTCCTCTGTGCTCCTCCAGATCTCACTTGCTCCTTTTCAAGGCCCCAGCCTCCCTCCCGAGCTCCAGCCCAGCCGGCCTCTGCCTTCTCAGAGCCCTATGGTTAGGCTCCGGGCCTAATGGGGCCTGAGCTGCCACTGCTTCTCACCTGCCGGGTGCAGGGGCTCAGAGGAGAGGAATCGGCACATCCTGGGGGCCGAAGGGGGGGGAGGCTTCAAGTGGATTGTGGGAAAAGGGAGGAGGAGGCCGGAGCAGACTGTCCTGTCCCCACAGGGGCTTGATGTGGATGCCTAATGTGCCTGTGTGTGTGTGAGTGAGTGTGGGTGAACATGTGTGCCAGATCTGTGCACGTGGTAAGTGTGTATGTGTGTGTGTGTGTGTGTGTGTGTGTGAGAGAGTGTGCACGTGGGAGGGGAGGCGGTGGCGGTGCTGACTTGTCTCCCATCCCCCAGCAGGTGCCAGCATGGCCGGCCGGGGGGGGGCCCAAGAAGGAGACGACCGGCCGGAGGAGGCCCCCCACCCCCCGGGCGCGGCCATGTCGGGGGGAGACCCCGGGGAAATGCTGGAGAAGGCCCGGGAGCTTTTCTTCCTCTGTGACAAGGAGGCCAAGGGCTTCATCACCAAGGCGGACCTGCAGGTGAGGGGGAGCCCGGCCGCCCCGGCCCCACGCCCACCGGCCCTTCTGGCCCTCACCAGCTCGGCCTCTCTTCCCCAGAGGCTTCAGAACGAGCTTCCCCTGACCCGGGAGCAGCTGGAGTCTGTGTTTGAGAGCCTGGACCGAGGGCACGCGGGTTTCCTGACCCCCCGAGAATTCAGCATGGGCCTCGGTGAGGGAGCACCTGGCACCTGGGTGGGCACCCGCACGGGGATCCGTGCTTGTGGCACCCGAGGGCACTGCGTGGCACGCCCGTTCCAGAGCGGCACCCAGCCTTTGCGAGCCTTCCTGCCTAGGAGATGGGGCTGAGCCTCCCCAGCTGGGGGTTTGGGTGGCCCGGAGGGAGGTCCCTGAGGATGGGACTGGGGGTCTCCCTGTTCCGAATCTGAGCAAAGGAGAGCCTGGTGGGTCCGGCTCCCTGTGCCTCCGGCATCTACTGGGGCTCCTCCTGCCTCCCCCGGGCCCTGAGGAGACCCAGGCATCCACCCCGTCTCAGGGTGAAGGGCCCGACTTCCTCTGGTTCCCGGCTGGAGAACAGGGCGGAAAAACAGGAAACTTGGGTGGGGGTGCAGGATGTGCACAGGGCCGCTGGGAGCTGGGCAGGAGTGCTTGAAGGGGGGGAGGGGGGGAGGCGGGGAGTCCGGGACGATGCTCTGGCCCCCGTCTCCACAGGATCGTTTGTGGGCGCGGAGATGCCGGGGAGCGCCCCCCCCTCGGGGCCCCAGGAGGAGACCTTTGAGTCGGGCTGGGTCCCGGGGCTCGGGGCCCCGGAGGAGGAGGAGGCTGCGGCCGAGGAGGACGGCTTTGGGGCCACCATGGAGCAGCTGGGGGCCGCCCCCATCCTGGCCGAGTGAGTCTGGGCCTGGGGCGGCCTGGCTCTCGGGAGCTGGGTCTGGGCCTTGAGGGCGCAGGGGCTGTTCAGGGAAGCCCCGTGGGGGTGGGCTCCAGGCGCCAGAGTTTGCTTCCCGTGTGGGAGTGGGAGGTGGGCACATGTGTTTGTGTGCGCTTGTATGTGGGGTGTTTGTGTGCACACACGTGTACCCGTGCCCCATGAGCACGCCTGTGCTTGCTCAGGGATGTCTGCGGAAGTGCCTGGGTATCATTTCCCACCACATGTGCCTTTGCAGGCCCAAATTGCACTCAGAAATCTCCATGATAGGCAGCCGTGCTGGACCCCCCCAGACACAGGAACCATGCTGGAAGCCCCCCCCCCGACACAGGAACCATGCTGGAAACCCCCCCCCCAGACACAGGAACCATGCTGGAACCCCCCCCCAGACACAGGAACCATGCTGGAAGCCCCCCCCCAGACACAGGAACCATGCTGGAAACCCCCCCCCCAACACAGAAACCATGCTGGAAGCCCCCCCCCAGACACAGGAACCATGCTGGAAACCCCCCCCAGACACAGGAACCATGCTGGAACCCCCCCCACACACAGGAACCATGCTGGAAACCCCCCCCCCCAGACACAGGAACCATGCTGAAACCCCACCCCGACACAGGAACCATGCTGGAAACCCCCCCCCAGACACAGAAACCATGCTGGAAGCCCCCCCCCAGACACAGGAACCATGCTGGAAACCCCCCCCCAGACACAGAAACCATGCTGGAAACCCCCCCCCAGACACGGGAACCATGCTGGAAACCCCCCCCCAGACACGGGAACCATGCTGGAAAAAACCCCCCCCCAGACACAGGAACCATGTTGGAAGCCCCCCCCCGACACAGAAACCATGCTGGAAACCCCCCCCTCAGATACAGGAACCATGCAAGAGTTTCCCCCAGACACAGGCAGCAGGCCCAGAGCCCTGGATCTGCCTCAGTTTCCCCTTCTCAGGCCCTGCAGTAAGGGAGGCCTTTCCTGTGGGCACCTGGAGCCAGGTGGGGCCTTGCTCTGGCTCGGGACAGAAGCCCATGGCCAGGGTGAGGCCGTGTGGCGGTGGGTGACCGGCCTCCAGAAAGAGCCGGGCTTGGGCCCCCCCGGCTGAAGGGGAGGAGGTCTTGGTGCCCAAGGGCCTGAGGAGGGAGCAGGTGGAGGGGAGGACTCAGATCTTGGCAGACTGAACCTCGAGCCAGAGGAAAAGGGGGAGAGGGGGCTCGGTGAGAGAGCGTGGCTCAGAGAAGGCCGCTAGCAACGATCCAGGGGTCTCGGTGGCCCTCTGAGGCAGCAGAAGTCAGCGGGTGGTGGGGTGGGAGGAGGGGGTAGGACGGAGGGGAGCTTTATTGGGGGGCACTCCCTGGGGCCGGGGACGGTCCCTCTCAGCTCTGCTGGTTGTGCCTCCAGGTGAAGGGGCTCTCAGTCAGGGAGCTCCCTCTGCGGGACCCTCTTCCCGGGCTTGACCTGTCTCCCCCTCTCGCCCAGGGCTGGACCCCAGGCAGCCACAACCCACAGACCGTGAGGGTGGGGCCCGGCCGAGGGCGCAGCGCTGGGGGGCTCTGGAGGCCGGCTCCTGGGGGGAGGGGCCCCGGGGTGTTCCCCATGACCCCGGCTTCATCCCCACAGGCAACGCGAGGTGCGAGCCCTGTGGGCCAGGCTCCGGAGGGAGCGGCCCGAGCTGCTGGGGAGCTTCGAGGACGTGCTGGTGCAGGTGTCCTCCTGCCTGGGGGAGGCCGAGCGCGCGCGGGAGGCCGTGGAGCAGGCCCTGTGCAGGTGACCGGGGGGCCGGACACCGGCTGTGTCTGGGGGGGTGTGCGTGGGGGCAGGTGGGGGCGCGTGGGCGTGGGGGACATGTGGGGGGCACGTGTGTACGTGGCATAGAGGGCACGTGTGGGCCTGGGGGCATGTGGGGGCGTGTGGGCATGGGGGACATGTGGGGGGCACGTGTGTACGTGGCATGGGGGGCACGTGTGGGCATGGGGGTATGTGGGGGGCGCATGGGCATGGGGGGCACATGGGGGGCATGTGTGTATGTGGGGGCACGTGGGCGTGGGGGGCACGTGGGGGCGTGTGGGCGTGGGGCATGTGGGGGGCGCGTGTGTACGTGGCATGGGGGGCACGTGTGGGCATGGGGGTATGTGGGGGCGCATGGGCATGGGGGGCACATGGGGGGCACGTGGGTGTGGGGGGCACGTGTGGGCGTGGGGCATGTGGGGGGCCCGTGGGCGTGGGGGCCCAGGAGCCCTCGTGGCTGAGCACCCACGCAGAGACTCGGCCCGGTGCTGGACGTGACCCGGGCCGGGCCGGGGGCTCTTGGGAACTGCTGGGGTTCGGGGTCTCCGGCTCCCTCCCCCAGGCGCGAGAGCGACCACGAGAAGGAAGTGCAGTGCTTGTATGAAGAAATGGAGCAGCAGATCTGCGCCGAACGGGAGCGGCTGCAAAACCAGGTCTGGGGTGTCCCGCAGCGCCCCCCAGCCCCCCATGGTCACAGGCGCTGGGAGGAGGGGGCCGGCCCTCTGTCAGCAGCCCTTCCCTGAGGCAGCCCTTAAGCTCTTCCCCGGGCACAAGGCTGGTGCCGGGGTCCAGGGGCTGTGACACCTTCTGCCCCTCCCCCCACAGGACTCCTCTCGTCAGGACCGGCTCAGTCACATCCTGCAGGAATTGCAGAACCGGGACCAGGAGCTAGATCGGGCCAGCCGCGGCCAGAGAGAGGTGACGGCGCCGCCGGGGATCATGGGGACATGGTGGGGCACCACCTTCCCAGGGCTCCCAGCCGGGGCCCGTCCCTGGGGGCAGGGCCATCTCTCAAGAGCGCCCCTCCGTGGACACAGCCCCGGAACCCCTGGGTGGGGGACGATCCCCAATGCCAAAATCCAGCTGTACCATCAGAGCTCTAGGTGGCCCTGGGATCCCTCCCGCCTCCCCGGGTGTCCCTGCCCTGCTCACCCCATCCCGCCAGGGCAAAGGTCCACACTGACCCTCAAAAGCCCAAGGAAAACTGCATCTCTTTGAAGTCTGCTTGGGGGAGGTCTCAGCAACCCTGGAAATCTGAGGATTGGTCCAGTCCCATGCTGCAAGCATCCACCTCCCTCCCCCCCTCCTTCCCTCCCTTCCTCTCCTTCCCTTCGTTCCCTGCCTCCATCCCTCCCTCCCTCCTTCCTTCCTTCCTTCCTTCCCTCCCTCCCTCCCTCCCTCCCTCCCTCCCTCCCTCCCTCCCTCCTTCCTTCCTTCCTTCCTTCCTTCCTTCCTTCCTTCCTTCCTTCCTTCCTTCCTTCCTTCCTAAACAGCCCACGATAACCCACCTTCCACACATGGGGCCCAGAAGGGCCTTGCTCGGGCATCTGGGCCAGGTCTTGCGAAGCTCATGCTGGGCTGGATGAGATCACCATCCCCTTCTCTAGCTCTGGAGGTTTTCCAGCAGGCTTTTTCAAAACAGCCACCAACCAAGTGGGTTATGCAAGGACTGTTCTCTCCAGAGGAGAAACTGAAGGTTAGAAAGCTGAGGAGACCTGCCCAGGGTGAGCCGCTGCGTAGTGTGGGAGCCTGGGCTCGAACCCAGGCCGTTTTCTTTTGGTGCTAATGAGAGAATGGAGGGAGCAGGGAAGAATCAGGAAGCCGGGGCTCAGCCAGGCCTGCCTCAGTCCTTGCCTGGAGGGCTCTGGGGTCCAGGGAAGGCAGAGCCAGAGAAACAAAGTATCAAGGAACCAAATGGGGAGTGATACAAAGTTACAAGTCTCACCCTTCCTTCTCTCCAAGGGTATCATGTATCCCTGGCCTGTGAGGGGCGCTGTAGGACAAAGGGATAGAACACATGACCCCCCTGGGCAGAGCCAGAGAAACAAAATATCAAGGAACAAAACTGGGAGTGATACAAAGTTACAAGTCTCACCCTTCCTTCTCTCCATGATACCCTGGCCTGTGAGGAGCCTGTAGGACAAGGGGACAGAACACCTGACCCCTGTGGGCAGAACCAAGAGCAGAGATCCAGCTCCGGGGGTGCCTGGGCTTGGGCTTTTGGAGAGGCTTCTGAAAGGGGGGTGCCTGAGCTGGGCCTAAAGCCTGTGGAGAGGGGCCCAGGTGGTAAACCAGGTTGCTGAGCATCCCGGAAGGCAGGGCCACGGGCAGTGCAGAAGGTGACAAATGGGAGGGAAGCTGGAAGCCCAGAGAGGCCATCCCATCTGCTCCGAGCCTTCTCTCCTCCAGCTGAAATGCCCAGTTCCTTTAGGCCACCTTATGACTCGGGCTCCATGCTTTCCCTGTCCTTGTTGCCTCCTCTGGAGGTTCTGCAGCACACTGATGTCCTCCCTTAACTGGGGGGCACAGAGCTAGGCACAGTGCTCCAGGGGAGGCTGGGAGGGGAGCCCTCCTCCGCTGGATTGGCCCGTCCCTGGTGCTGCAAGTTCTGCCCCTCTCCTCCTAGCCTGAGATGGCGATGGTGTTCTCAGCCCTGGGCCCTCTCGGTTTTGCTCTGCTGCACTCGCCCCCCTCCCATCTTCTCCCTTCCCTTCAGCTTGTCCTTGGGGAGCAAGGAGACCAGGGGAGGATCCTTCTCATCAGCATGTTTTTGGTTCTGATTGCCTTCCACTAGGGCGCTCCCTGCTCTGTGCCTTCATCCAAGCCGACAGCTCAAGGCCGGGCAGCCTTTGTTCTTAAGTGCCCTCCCTGGAGGTGACTCCACGGTGGCCAGGGCCCAGGAGGCCCTCTCTCTGGATCTGGCCACTCCGCCCGCTTCGTGGATTCACAGAATCATGCCGTTGCCTCGCCACATCCCCCACTCTCCCCCCTCCCAGTGTCCCGGGAAATGGGACGTACTTTGTCGCACTCTAGGTAGATTATCGGCAGGTCGTGTCCTTTGCGCTTTGGATGACTCGGGTTGTTCTGATGTGACCTGGTCTCCACAGAACCATTCCCTGGGCACCTTGTGGCGCCCGTTGCCTCCTTTTTGGAATATTCACTAATTTTAATAATGCCAGGGTTCCGACTGAGCTCTGGAAATGTCATCCTTCCTCCCTTTTTAAACTTCAGGACCATCTTCTTCTCCAGTTTAGTGACCTTCTCACCAAGGGTGACGAAGAAGGAGAGACGGAACCCTCCCGGGGCCTGTTCTTTCATTGCTTGATCCATGGCACTGGGTCTTTTTTTATTCTCCTCTCCTCACCTGCTACCCACCAGGAACCAATCAGCCACATTGGCTTGCCTGCTCTAGTCTGAGGACCATTCTTGGCAGAGAAAACAGGAGCCAGATAAGAATGAAAAAGTTCGGCTGCCCTTCGGTCGTTGGGAATCGCGGTCCCCCACATCCCAAGGAGGAGTCCTGGCCTTTCCATTACTCCCCTTTTCCCTGTGGGCCTGTGGCTGTCCTCAGGCATCCTCCCACACAGAAGTGCCCAGGAAAGCGGAGCCAGCCTCCCAGTTTGTTCTGCAGGATCAGAGCTCTTCTAAGCTCTTCCACCGTCTTCCTTCTCTCTTCTCTGCTTTGTGTCCTGTAGATATGAACCAACCCAAACGCCTTTCCTTCTTTCGCCTCTTCACCATGTTTAAACCTCATCCAGGTGACAAGTGTCCTTTGGATCCATGTCGGTGTCTTCTTCCTCTTCCTCCCCCCTTCTTTCTTCTTTCTTCCTTCAGTCTGTCCTGGATATAGCCTTCTACCTTCCACTTTAAGTGTCCTTTATGACAGAGAAAAGTCATTAAGTACAAACCTGTGACCTGCTGTATTAGCCAACGAATGTACCCCCCCAGTCCCCACCTCTCTGGGGAGAGGAGGAGAGATAGGCTCATTCTCGGGAATGGCGGCTGGGGGTTCTAATTGCTCAGAAGGGCTTTCCTTTGAGGGTCCTTTTCACTGACTGTCGCCTTTCCACCGTCAGGAGCTCGGGTGCAGTTTCTGAACTTGATTTATCTCCTGTTTCTGCCCCGCACCCTGCGGCCACGCAGTCCCGCTGGCAGGAATGGCCACGCTCGGTTTCTCCTTCTTTGCTCCCACAGACCGCCAAGAATTCCTGACACTTTGGGCCTTTGGCCCCTGGAGCACATTTTGTGTCTCCTCTCTTTCTGTTGATTCTCTCTATATTTATATATGTCCTTGTTATCTACCCTCCGACCCCACCATGGCAGCTTCTTCCTGTTGGGCTGCTTTGTTTGCATGGGGATGTCTGCAGCACTAGCATGGGTGTAACCCAGGCCGATCAATAATGTCATTCCCCATGACCCAGGCTGACTAATAAGTCCTTGCCGAACCTGAAGGACAAAGTTGTCATTGAGGCAAATCGAGAAATCCTTCCATGTTCTGTGTGTGGCAGAGGGCCCGGACGCCCTTGCCCAAGCTCCTCATCCATTGCCTCCTCCCGACTCAGTGGACCAGAGCAGTCTCCTAACCCTCAGATGCTGGTCTCTAGCCCAGCGCTCTGGAATTCCTCACTGGAGCTTTCCTCTTGTCCTTGAGCCCCCTGCGTCCCTCTCTGCACTAGGGAGTTGTGTCCCCCCTCCCCACACCCTGAAGGCTCTGGGAGCCAGGACTGGCTCCCATCGCTCTGTGGACTCTGAGATTGCTCCTGGGGGGAGACAAGACCGGCTCGGCCACGGAGGGGCTCCCATTTGCTGGGCCTCCAAGGAGACGTTCTGGATCTCCCCAGTTCTGGAAGCTGTCTCAGGCTCTTGAAAGGCACGGGGCAGGGGGGAGGATGGGGGGCCTTGGCCAGGAACATTGCTGCCAGCAGGCAGGTGAGTGCCCAAGGATAGCATCAGGTCACGGCAGGACCATCCCACTCCAGCTAGGGGTCATCAGGCTCCTGGGAGAGCACAGCAGAGGAGCACTTCCCAGGAGGGCCCAGACGCCGTGTCCGGGATGCTGCTTCCCTAGCCCTCCGGTCCCCTGCGCCACTCCCGCCCGGTGGGGTCTCGGCGGCAGGCCTGAGCCTTCCTCCCGCCCTCCTCCCTCCCAGCTAGAGCAGCAGCTGCAGCAGCGGACCTCGGAGCGGCTGGAGATGCAGGTGCAGAACGCCCAGCTCTGGCTGGCCAATGAGGAGCTCCGGACCCAGCTGGAGCAGAGCCGGGCCCAGCTGGAGGTGGCTCAGGAGCAGCTGCTGCAGCTGCAAGTGGAAGCCCAGGCTGAGAAGGAGCAGAAGCACAGGTCCCGCAATATGACTCTGGGCCTGGGGGCGGGAGCCCCCGGGATCTTGGCCCCCATTCTGAGAGCAGCTGTGCTACCTCAGTTTCCCTTGCCTTTCCTTCTCTTCTTGCCCCTCCCTCCCCTACCTGGAAAGGAGCCAAGCATCTACCCTACGGGGCCTCTGACCCTGGAGAGAGGGAGGCTGGAGATGACCTGATCTCTGGGGACCCAGCAAGGCCCAAGGGGCACGAGCCACAGGGCATCGAAGGGGGAGATCTGCGCCGTCTCCCTAATCCTGCTCCCTGGTCCACAGGGATGTGGTCATTGTGTCTAGGAACATGCAGAAGGAGAAACACAGCCTCCTCCGGCAACTGGAGCTCCTGAGGTCAGTCTGGGACCGAGGCCTGGCTGGGCTCCTCCACCGCTCCTTTTTTCAGACCCCCCCTTGGACCAGACCCAGATTCTGAAAAATTCCCCACCTCTGACTTCCTGGCTCCCCTGCCGCTGCCCTCCCTCTTTAGCCTCGATGGCTCCCATCTCCCTCTTTGCGATTTCTGTCTGCAGGATGGCCCCCACCTCATTCCTTTAGCACTCAGCTGAGGTCAGAGTGCCCCCCCCCCCAAGCTGATGTCCTGTTCTCTCTCTGCTTCACAGGGACCTGAACAGGAGGCTGCGGGATGAGAGAGACGCCTTTGACGCCAGGAAGCTGCTTAGTGGGCGGAGGAGGAAGGCTCCAGCTCCTCCTGCCCGGCTCCCCCAGGGCACCTGCTGTGGCGGCTGCTGCGCTTGTGGGTGCTCCCAAAGGGCCCTCGCCAACGGGCCCTGACTGAGGCTGCCCGGCCCAGCTGGGCCCCCGTGGGAGCACCTCCCTGCCTCCCGTCTCCAGCCTCTCCCTGACAGGGCGGGCCGCAGCCCAAAGCCTCAGTCTGGTGCAGGCCATAAGGGAGCAGCTCCCCCTGGGAACTGTCGGCTCACTTCTGTGCTGGCTGTGGGACGGGCCTCAGGAAGGTCGCGGCTGACCCTGGGGGAGGGGGGGCTGCGTCCCCCCAGCTCCTGCGTCCCGCCACAGCCCTCCTGGTCCCCAGCAAGCCTTCCCTGGAGGGGCAGGACTGACCCGCCGCATCTTCTGTCCTGTCCTGAGCAGGCTCCGTCCAAACTCCCAAATAAAGCTGGCCACGCACCCACCGGCCCTGGCGTGTTTCTGGGGCTGGGGGGCAGAGCACGAGTGGGCGATCGGCCCACCACTGACACCCGCGGGAAGCCCACTGTCCGAGCTGCTGGGGGGGGCACGGGGGGGGGGGGGAGGGGGGGAGAAGGCAGGCTCTGGGACAGGCCCAGGAGGGGGAGGCCTTCCAGGTGGGGGGCGGGCTCCGCCCCCCAGGCTGGGCCCCGCCCCCCAGGCTGGGCCATGCGCCCCTATTGCCTTTTCCCCACTAGATGGGGCTGGCTATTCTGATGGCGGAGAGGTTGGGGGGGAGGCCCAGCACCCTACACTTGCCCTTCCTGAGTCGGGCAACCAAGCCCGAGCCTGGCCCTGGGAGTCTTAGGCCCCTGGCGGCTTGGGGAGCTCGGGGCCTCGGGGCTTGGGCCCAGCAACTCCCCACCCCTCTGGGAGCGACTTTTGTCACGGCCCCTTACTGCTTAGGAGGGGGAGGGATGTGTTGCTGGGCGCTCTATAACTGCAATCTCACTGGATCCCCACAAGTCTGGCCGGGAGGGGCTGTTATTTCTCCCTATTTATCCCGTTAAGTGACCAGGGTCACTG
Organism: Sminthopsis crassicaudata; assembly: GCF_048593235.1. NCBI lineage: Eukaryota > Metazoa > Chordata > Mammalia > Dasyuromorphia > Dasyuridae > Sminthopsis > Sminthopsis crassicaudata. The sequence continues at coordinate 256,822,081 of NC_133622.1, read as the reverse complement.
CCGCTGAGCGGCCCAGCCCCAGGCCCGCGCCCCGTGCACCCGGCGCCCCCTAGAGGCTCCTTTGAGAGCCTCTCCCCGGAATAGCCGGGAGGCGGGGAGACGGCGGCTTCGGCCCTTTTCTCCCCAGGAGGGGCGTCCAGAAGCAGTCAGGGGAGCGGCGCTGGGGGCGCGCTGGGGGCGCCGAACGTTCCGACCCCGGCCGAGGCGCTCGGGAGGGTGGGGCCCCTGACTCACCAGGCAAGAGACAGCTATTTGTTTGCTTTGGATAGTTCTCATTTACCAGCTAGGAGCCGGGTGAGTTTCCAGCGCAGACGGCCGGAGCCCCATCCATGCTACACATGTTAGAGCCTAAGTTAAATACGATACCCGTCTCCACGCCCCAGCAGTCGTGCGCGAGGAGAACGGGACTCAGTGCACAATTAGCGCGTGAAGGAAATGCAGGCGGGCAAAAACGCAGGGACGGGAATCCCCGGGGCGGTTCGAGTCGCCCGGCCGAGCTCTTCGGCCCACCGGGTTCAGCTCCGCTCGTCTCCCGGGAGGAGAGGCGCGTCCGCCGGGACTGGCCATCACGCAGTGTTGCTGCGGCCCCGAGGACGGCCCCCCGGGCCGGCTCACCTCCCTCCCGGCCCCTCGGACCCCTCCCGCCGGTGGTTTCTCACAGAACAGTAACATTCTCGTACCCAGTTTACTCAGCGCTCTCCGCGCAGACAGCTCAGGAGACAGTCCTTCAGCGCCAGCGGCTGCGCAGCGGGAGGCGGGCAGGGCTGGGATCCGAACCTGCGCAGAGGAGAGATGGACTTGGCACCGGAGCGGGCCAGGAAGAACCCGGCTCTGCTCGGGGGGGCGGGGCACCGGCTGCAGAAGGCAGCCACTCGGGACCCCTACGTACAGGAATGTGGGGGGGGATCCTTCATTCCCCCCTCCCCCGGCCCCCCCCCCCCCCCCCCCGGCACAGGAAGCTGGACGGCTGTGGGGGCGGCCCTTTTACTGAAGGGCCCGCCCCCAGTCGGGACGCGGGGGTGGGTGGGTGGGGGAGTTCCTGTAAAGCCCAGGCTAAGCGCTTTCTGGAGAGAGCTCCGCCCCACCCAGCGGCCCCTCCCGCTCCCCCCCCCCCCTTGCTCAGGCCGCCTAGACTGGGCCCACTGAGGCCGCCGGCTCGGAGCCCTCAAGCTGAGAGGGGGGACCCCCGAAGGTCGCCAGGGGGCGTCCTTTCCTAGGGGGCGGAGTTCTCAGACTGCTGGGGGAGGGGGCGCTGGCTCGGGGTTGGGGACGGGGGCCTGCGCGCCCGCCTGCTGCCCGTCCCTGGGGGCGGGGCCCGGCCGGGGCGGGGTCTGTCTGGGGCCTGGCCCGGAGGCCTCACATTCCGTCCCGGCCCATCCACGTCTCCTCCCTGCACCGGAGCCTCCGCCGCCGCCTCCGCGCCCGCCGCACGCAACAGCTCGGTGAGAGGCCGGACCCCCGCCCGCCCGGGCGGGGGAAGGGGAGGGAGGGGGCCGGGGGGATCCCCGGCCGGGCCGCGCGCGTCTCCCTCCTCCCCCCCTCTCCGGGGTGGGCCCGGGCCGGCCTGAGCAGCAGAGGGCCAAGGCCTGCTTCTGCCCCCCCCCCCCCCCAGCCCACAAGGCTCCCACTCTCCCGCCCCCTTCGCCTGACTCCCTGCCTCAGTTTCCCTTCTAGAGCCATGGTGGTCGCGCTTGTCCGGGAAAGAGGGTCCCAAGGAGTGGGAGGGGGTCCCCCATGAAGCACCTGTTCTGGAGGGCAGGGATGTTTGTAGGGGCAGGAGTGGCGGGGTGCCTGCTCGTTTGGGGGGTGTTTGTGGGGGCCTCCAAGCCCCCCTTGGCCTGGCAGGGGCCCTCTGTTTCCCACCACCTCATTGGCTGAGTGCAGGGAGCTCCTGGTGGGGGGCTGGGGCCCCCCCACTGTCCCCAGCATCTCTGGGGAGTGAGCCAGGCCACGGGGTGGAGGGAGCTGCGTGGGGGGTGGGGCCCTGGGCTGTCCCCTGTGACTGGAAGGGCTATTTCTGTCGGAGAGCGGGGGCAGCCTCTGGGGCCGCATCTCCTGGGAGATCCTGGGCTCAGATCCTGGGAAGCCGGGCTGGGCAGGGGCACGTCCGGCGCCTTCCCCTTCTCTGCACGGGGGGCACCCGTGGGCGCCCTGACCCCTGAGGGGCACCTCTGGGAGCCACGGGACTTCCCGAGGGGCTGCGGGGCTGCCCGCTGTCCTGGTAGCCCAGGTCTCCCGGCCCCCTCCGCCCTTGGCCCTAGCTTGCTGAGGTCCTGGAGCCCCCGCCCCCCAGAGTGCAGGCGCCCTCTGAATGTTTACAGAGGCTGGGTCTCTGGGAGCCTTGGGGGGGGCCCTGAGATTCTCCCTTCGCTCTAGGAAGGCTTGGCCTTTGACCCTCCCTTCTCCTGTGCCAGAGTGGCCACCTCCTTTGGGGGCCGGAGTCGCAGTCGGAGCCCCTTCCCCCGCTCGGGACCTCTCCTCACACCAGGTGCACAGGAAGGGCTGGGAGGCACACGGCCGATAAGTGGGCAGGGCAGGCTGCTGGGCAGGAGCCAGGGGGCTAAAGTCCAGGCGAGGGCGGGAAACCGAGTCAGGCTGGCCGAGCAGCGGCTGCTGCTGTCCAGGGTTGGTTGGGGGCCGGCCGGCAGGCGCCCCGGCCCACCTTCCTCTCCTCTGGTTGCGGGCTCCTTCAGCCATTTTGTCCAAAAACCCCAGATGGGGCGGCCTCCACGGGCTGGGCTGAGGGTCGGAGCCAGAGAAGGAGCCAGCCGGGCAGACGGGGCACTGAGAAGCTTCTGCTGTTTAGTAGGTGCTGGAGACCAATGGTTAGAGCAGGAAGGGCCCTGAGAGGCGGAGCCTCATCCTATAGAAAAGGGACCAGCCCCCTCCCCCCCCAGGTCCCCCGGTGAGGGAGAGGTCTCCAAGGGGCCGGAGGGAGAGCAGGGCAGAGGCAGCCGGCCTTGACCACTGGCCCTCCCTGCCCTCCCTCCGTTCCAGAGCTTCCTCCTCCCCCAGGGGTTCCAGAGCTTCCTCCTCCCCCAGGGCCGGTCAATTCCTGCCCGGCTCGGGCTCCGCTCCCCTTGGCTGGGCCCAGCCTGACGTTGGGCCTAGGGAATGCGGGCCGGGGCGGGGCCGGGTGTGAGGGAGAGCCTGCTCCCTGGGCCTGGGGGGGCTTCCTGCCCTCGGGCTTCCTCTGGACGCCTGGGTCCCCAGGGCTGAGGAAATGAACTTGGCCATGCCGCTGGGGGGGTGGGAGGAGGGGGGCCCTTCCCTTCTGGACTCGTCATTTCTGCCTGGAAGCCGGCCCTTGTCCTGAGTCCCTGAGGAAGGGGGTGTCCGCGCGGGCCGCCTCCCTAACCGGCCTTGCCGCCCCCCAGGTCTCCCCTTAGACTGGGAGCCCCCTCCCCACCTGGGCGCTCGCCATGGGCGAGTATAACGAGAAGAAGGAGACATGTGGGACCATCTGCCTGAAGTACCTGCTCTTTACCTTCAACTGCTGCTTCTGGGTAAGGGGGGAGGGAAGGGGGAGACAAGGACCAGGCCTGGGGAGGGAAGACAGGCCCCCAGAGGAGGATGAGGAAGACCCCCCTCCCAGAAGGAGGCGGGGCGTGAGAGGGAGGGGCGCCCAGGCCCCACCTGGGGCTCTGCTTCGGACCAAGAGCTGGGCTCCGGCCTTCCAGGCCGCCCCTGCCCCCTGAAGCCCTTCCTGCTAGGCTGCCCTGGGTCTCCTCCACTGGGCGGCGGCCCCTCGGGAGGGTAAAGGCTGTGCCTTGGGGCCTTCCTTCTGCCTGGCCTCTCGCTCTCCCGCTGCCTCCATGATCTCCCTGGCCCCCCGGTCCCCCAGACACTGCTGCCCCCCTCTGACAGCACCCCCATTCAGGGTTACACTGAGGGCCGGGGCCCCTTTGGGGGGGGGCGGGCTGGTGCCTCCTTGACCCCCTCCTCACGTGTCGAGGGCCTCCGTGGCGGGGCGGGCTCAGGGGCCCGGTGGTGAGTCTCTGTGTCCCGCCAGCTGGCCGGCCTGTTCGTCATGGCCGTGGGCATCTGGACCCTGGCCCTCAAGAGCGACTACATCAGCCTCCTGGCCTCCAGCACTTACCTGGCCATCGCCTACATCCTGGTCGTGGCCGGGGCCGTGGTCATGGTGACGGGCATCCTGGGGTGCTGCGCCACCTTCAAGGAGCGGAGGAACCTGCTTCGGCTGGTGGGTCAGGCCCCCGGTCGCTGGGGAGCGGGGGTGGTGGGTCAGCCTGCCTCTGGCACCCCCAGATGTCTGTGGCGCCCACTTCTTAAAGGCCATTCCTGGGGGAGAAGGGAACGGGCTCGGGGAAGTCACTGTGCAGCCGGGTCCAGCTCTCCTGGCCCCCTCGGGGGTCTTCTTGGCAGAGACGCTGGGCGGGCTGCCACTTGCTTCTCCAGCCCATTTTCCAGATGAGAAGGCGAGGGTCACACCTGGAACCCAGGAGGGGGAGGTTCCTGAGCCCGGGGCGGCTCCGGGCCCTGTGGTGCCCGGGCTGGAGAGGAAATGGAGACACTCCCTGGGCCCCAGACTGGAGGCCTTTGTCTCCCCTCTCCCAGGTGGGGGGGGGAGAACAAGGCCTTTGTCTGCAGGCTCAGCTCAGGTTGCATGAGATCACTGCTGATGTGAGGGCTGTTATTCAGCTCTGGGTGTGTCCCGAGCCTTTGGGGGTGTTTCTGCCCTTGGGGGAGCTGAGGGGGGGCATTCCTTCCCTCCCTCTTCCTACCCACTTTCCTCCCCCTCTCTCCCTCCCCTTTCCCCTCTCCTCCTCCTGCAGCCAGAGTTGGGGGAGGGCAGGGCCTGCTGACTCACTTTGTGAGGGTCTCACCCCCCCTTCCCTCCCCAGTACTTCATCCTGCTGCTCATCATCTTCCTGCTCGAGGTCATCGCGGGCATCCTGGCTTATGTCTACTACCAGCAGGTGGGGGAAGCTGTGGGGGTGGGAGGAGGCACCCTGGGGGGAGCCTTCCCTGCCCCTCTTGGAGGGCTTGGGGTCCTGGGGGGAGGGGCCGGCGGGCAGACCCTTCTGGCTTTGACCCGGGTTCGGTTCAGGGACTGCCCTGCTTCGGCCCAAAGTGACATGAACATTTCCTAAGGACCGACAGAATACTGGGGGGGGGGGAAGCTGGGCCCCCGCCTCCCCCGTGGGAGCTCCGGGTTCACGGCCTGCCCCCTCCCTCGCCTCCAGCTGAGCTCTGAGCTGAAGGATAACCTCAAGGACACCATGGTCCAGAAGTACCAGCAGCCCGGCCAGGAAGGGGTGACCACGGCGGTGGACAAGCTGCAGCAGGAGGTCGGTGCCCTTGTGCCCTCGCCGGCCACTGAGCCTCTGGCCTTGGACCCTGGGGCCCCCTCCCCCGCCCCCTTCTCCAGGGCCCTCTCCTCACTCTGGCCTCCCCTTTGCCGCCCACGCTAGTTCAAGTGCTGCGGGAGCAACAACTCCCGAGACTGGGCTGAGAGCACGTGGATTCGGTCCGGAGAGGCCGGAGGCCGAAAGTTCCCCGATAGCTGCTGCAAGACGGTGGTGGAGGGCTGTGGCCAGCGCGACCACGCCTCCAACATCTACAAAGTGGAGGTAGGTGGGGGCTGGGAGAAACAGCTGCCTGTGCCCTCTCTGCCCCCCAAGGAGGGGATGGAGGGATCCCTTAGGAGCGGATCTGGCCGGGACACCGCCAGCCCTCCTCAGGAGGCTTCCCTCCCGTCCCCCAGGGCGGCTGCATCAGCAAACTGGAGAAGTTCATTCAGGAGCACCTGAAGATCATCGGGGCCGTGGGCCTGGGCATTGCCTGTGTGCAGGTGAGGGGCGGGCAGGGGCGCAGAGGGGAGATGGGGCGGGCAGGGGCGCAGAGGGGAGATGGGGCGGGCAGGGGCGCACAGTTCTCTGGGGGAGCCGGCGGCCCCGTAACCCGATTCCCTTCTCTCCCCAGATCTTTGGGATGATTTTCACCTGCTGCCTGTACAAAAGCCTCAAGCTGGAGCACTACTAGGCCGACTCCAGGGGAAGGGGCGCCCGCCTGCCCCACGCTAAGTTATTGCCGCCTTCCTTTGTCTTTGTACTTAAGCTACAGCCCAGCACGACTACTGCTTAGAAACTACTGACTCGGTGGGGAAGCCTCTGCCCCCCACTGGCTGACCCAGCCTGCTGATAAGCCCCGCCCCCCGGGGAGGTCCTGGACCCTTCCTGAAGAGGGGCGGATGCCAGGCCAGGAGGCAGCCTCCACCCATGGGGGAGGGGACAGGGCCAGAGTGGGTCTCCTTTCCCCTGGGTACCCCTCATCTCCAGGCTGACCCCTAGCCCCATGACCCCTGGGGGGGTATCAAGTGCCTTGAGAGCGTCCACCCGTTAGCCTGTGCCTTTTGTGGAAAGGAGGGCAGGGAAGGTCAGGGTCCCCCGCACGGGGCTTTGGGGGAGGGGCCGGTGCTCCTGGGCTCTCCCCGAGGGTCTTGCTCCGGGGATGGGAGGGCTGGGACACTTGAATAAAACACTCTCCTGGTCATCCGACAGAGGGTCTTTCTTGGGGGAATAAAATGGGGGGCCAGCTCCATCGTGGAAGCACCAAGGCTCCCCCTGCTGAGGGACCAGCGCAAGGGCTCACGCCCACCCGCATGTACGAAGGCCCGCAGTGCCAGGCAGCGGGTGAAGCCCACGAGGAGCAGGAGGCACGGCCTGGGCACAAGCCAGGCCCGAGGCTCAGTGGGGGGCCCACACAGAGGCATGCTGGGAAGAGGGGCGGGCCCGGAGCCCCAGTAGAGCTCCCCCCCCAACTTTAAAAGGGGAAGCAATTCAGCCGCCGAGGGGCAGCTCGCTTGGGGGGGGGGCTGATGAGGCGTCACCAGGGGTCCCGAGGGATTTGTTCAAGTACACCTGAAATAGACCAGTGTTTAAACTTTTATTTCACGCCATGCAACGTCAATTTTAACACACTGAAAAAAGTCTTCGGCGCGGAGGGGGCGGGGCCTCGGGGCCCGCAGGAGCCCCCGGGAGACGGCGCCACTTCCCAAACACAGCTTAATTTCGCGCTGGGATCCCGGGGCGGCCGGGGCTGGGGGGCCTCGCCTCGCACGGGGCTCGCGCCTCCCCGCGGGGCGGGCTCACTTCTCCAGGGGCGCGTAGTTGAGAAGCTTCTCTATCAGGTCCACGTGGGACAGCAGCATCCTCCGGCAGCAGTAGCGCTTCAGGCCCAGCGCGTCCAGGGCGTCCCTGCAATAGGCCAAAGAGGGTCCTGAAGGGGGGGGGGTCGCCGGCCCCAGGCCCCTCCCTTCCTTCCCCCCGGAGCTCCCCCCCCCCGCGGTGCTCCCCCCCCCGCGGTGCTCCCCCCCCCCCGGGCTCCGGGAACTCACCCCTCGGTGTACTCGGCCTGCAGCAGCCCCAGGTAGGCCTCCCACTTGTTGCCCACGATCTTGCCGCATGTGAAGCAGCGCACCGGGATGATCATGGCGGAGGTAGCGGCAGAGATAAACTGAGATTCGGTTCTTCGTCTGCCAGAGTTAAGGCAACACTGGGTGTCCCGCCTCCTCTCGTCCCCGCTTCCGCTTCCGGCTGTTTCCACTGCCTGGAACAGCGGGGGGAGGGAGGCAGGAAGTGGCTCGGCCCCGCTCCCTTTTCACCCCGCTCGAAGTTCTCACCGAGGCCGCAGGCCCGGTTTTCTGCGTGTGGGATCTCGGGCTGCGTGGCCCCGAGAAGCCGCGGCGGCGTGGGGGCGCATCTCTCTTCCGGTGTGGTGATGGTCTCGCCCACACCTACGGCGGCGCGCTTAGGCCAGAAGGTCTCGGCCCGTGCCCGGGCGCGTTTCTCGCTCTGGATTTGAGTGACAGCTGGGAGGCGGGGCTGAGTCCGTGGCGGAGCTGTCGCCCCCGCCTCCCGAGCTCATTGGCTCCGCGCTGCGCGGGGTGCGCTCTGGGAGTCCCTGCTGCAGAGCCGCCTACCCTGGGCCTGGACGGCGCGACTGGCGGAGGCGCCGCCGCTGAGGGCGGGAGGCCGGGCTGGAACTTGCTGCCTCGCGTAACGCCCTGAGGCCCTTGGGGAGCGGCAGGGGCTCCATTTTGGCCCCAGGACTTGGAGGAGGCTTTCTGCCCGGCCGGCGCTCGGGGCCCCGGGGAGCGAGCGCGTGGTCCTCTCGGACAGCCCGATCGTCCTCTGCCGGGCTGGGAGACTCTGACTTCTCTCCTCCATCTCTGAGCCCGCAACGGAGTCCTCAGGGAAGGGGTCGTCCTCGCCGCCGTCTCTCTGCCTCCAGCCCCCACGGCTCTCGGCATCTCGGATGGCGGAAGAGCGTTCCCCCAACACACACAGTCCCTACCCACTCCCAGACGGGGGCACTCAGCCGCCCCGCCCCCACTCGCGTCCCGCCCCTCCCCTGCGAATCCCCGCTGCCTAATTGGCTTCAGACGGAAGCAGGGGGTGGCCTCCAGGCCCGGGGGATCCGAAGGGGTGCTCGGCTTTCCCCGGAGAGCAGGCAGCTCGCCTCGGTCCCGTCCCGCCAGTGGCCCTCCATCTCTCGCGGCTTCGGGGGGGACGGGGGAGGCTGCTTGGGGCGGGAGGCAGCGGAGCTCGGGCCGAGGTAAGTGGCTGGGCAGCCGCTCCCGAGCCTTCTCCAGGGTGCACCCCTGTGCTGGGGGAGGGGCCGGTGGTCCTGGGCTCTCCCGGGAGGGTCTTGCTCCGGGGATAGGAGGGCTGGGACGCTTGAATAAAACACTCTCCTGGTCATCCGACAGAGGGTCTTTCTTGGGGGAATAAAATGGGGGGCCAGCTCCATCCGGGAAGCACCAAGGCTCCCCCTGCTGAGGGACCAGCGCAAGGGCTCACGCCCACCCGCATGTACGAAGGCCCGCAGTGCCAGGCAGCGGGTGAAGCCCACGAGGAGCAGGAGGCACGGCCTGGGCACAAGCCAGGCCCGAGGCTCAGTGGGGGGCCCACACAGAGGCATGCTGGGAAGAAGGGCGGGCCGGGCCCCAGTTCGGCGGGTGCCCTCCTCGGAGCTCCCCCGCTGTGGTGAACTTTAAAAGGGGAAGCAATTCAGCCCCGGAGGGGCAGCTCGCTTGGGGGGGGCTGATGGGGCGTCACCAGGGGTCCCGAGGGATTTGTTCAAGTACACCTGAAATAGACCAGTGTTTAAACTTTTATTTCACGCCATGCAACGTCAATTTTAACACACTGAAAAAAGTCTTCGGCGCGGAGGGGGCGGGGCCTCGGGGCCCGCAGGAGCCCCCGGGAGACGGCACCACTTCCCAAACACAGCTTAATTTCGCGCTGGGATCCCGGGGCGGCCGGGGCTGGGGGGCCTCGCCTCGCACGGGGCTCGCGCCTCCCCGCGGGGCGGGCTCACTTCTCCAGGGGCGCGTAGTTGAGAAGCTTCTCTATCAGGTCCACGTGGGACAGCAGCATCCTCCGGCAGCAGTAGCGCTTCAGGCCCAGCGCGTCCAGGGCGTCCCTGCAATAGGCCAAAGAGGGTCCTGAAGGGGGGGGTCGCCGGCCCCAGGCCCCTCCCTTCCTCCCCCAGGAGCTCCCCCCCCGCGGTGCTCCCCCCCCCCGGGCTCCGGGAACTCACCCCTCGGTGTACTCGGCCTGCAGCAGCCCCAGGTAGGCCTCCCACTTGTTGCCCACGATCTTGCCGCACGTGAAGCAGCGCACCGGGATGATCATGGCGGAGGCGGCGGAGGTAAGCTCGGTTTCGGTTCCTCGTCAGCCCGAGTTCCGGCAACACTGGGAGTCCCGCCTCCTCTCGTCCCCGCTTCCGCTTCCGGCTGTTTCCACTGCCTGGAACAGCGGGGGGAGGGAGGCAGGAAGTGGCTCGGCCCCGCTCCCTTTTCACCCCGCTCGAAGTTCTCACCGAGGCCGCAGACCCGGTTCTCTGCGTGTGGGGTCTCGGGCTGCGTGGCCCCGAGAAGCCGCGGCGGCGTGGGGGCGCATCTCAACCTCTCTTCCGGTGTGGTGATGGTCTCGCCCACACCTACGGCGGCGCGCTTAGGCCAGAAGGTCTCGGCCCGTGCCCGGGCGCGTTTCTCGCTCTGGATTTGAGTGACAGCTGGGAGGCGGGGCTGAGTCCGAGGCGGAGCTGCCGCCCCCGCCTCCCGAGCTCATTGGCTCCGCGCTGCGCGGGGTGCGCTCCGGGAGTCCCTGCTGCAGAGCCGCCTACCCTGGGCCTGGACGGCGCGACTGGCGGAGGCGCCGCCGCTGAGGGCGCGAGCCCGGGCTGGAACTTGCTGCCTCGCGTAACGCCCTGAGGCCCTTGGGGAGCGGCAGGGGCCCCATTTTGGCCCCAGGACTTGGAGGAGGCTTTCTGCCCGGCCGGCGCTCGGGGCCCCGGGGAGCGAGCGCGTGGTCCTCTCGGACAGCCCGATCGTCCTCTGCCGGGCTCGGAGAGGGGGGATGGACCCGCCGACCCGCGTGGGGGCCGAGAAGACTCTGACTTCTCTCCTCCATCTCCGAGCCCGCAACGGAGTCCTCAGGGAAGGGGTCGGGAGAAGGACCCCGATCCCCCGGGGGTCGTCCCTCGCCGCCATCTCTCTGCCTCCAGCCCCCACGGCTCTCGGCATCTCGGATGCCGGAAGAGCGTTCCCCCAACACACACAGTGCCCCCCCACCAACGCACACAGTCCCCCCCACTCCCAGACGGGGGGCACTCGGCCGCCCCGCCCCCACTCGCGTCCCGCCCCCTCCCCTGCGAATCCCCGCTGCCTAATTGGCTTCAGACGGAAGCAGGGGGGTGGCCTCCAGGCCCGGGGGATCCGAAGGGGGTGCTGGGCTTTTCCCCGGAGAGCTGGCAGCGGCTCCGGCGCTTCGCAGGCTCGCCTCGGTCCCGTCCCGCCCGTGGCCCTCCATCTCTCACGGCCTGGGGGGGGGGCTGCTTGGGGGCGGGAGGCCGCGGAGCTCGGGCCGAGGTAAGTGGCTGGGCAGCCGCTCCCGAGCCGGGTCCAGGGCGCGCCCCTGTGCTGGGGGAGGGGCCGGCCCGGAGGATCGGCAGACGGAGGGGAGCGGGGACCCCGGCCAGACTCCTCCTCGGTCGAGCGTTTGTGGGGAGGCGGAGCGCTCGCCGGCCCCCGGCTCTTGGCGAGGAGTCGAGACCTTGGTCCCGAAACGGCGAGATTCAGCCTGGGCCGGATGCCGGGCGCCCGCTTTTGGGCTGAGCCAGCCCCCCTGTCGGGGGCGCCCCGGGCCGCTCTGGGACAGCCTCCTCACCCGGAGCAACGTCTTCCTGATAGCTAGCCCTTCCCGCCCGCTTCTTGCTCTGCTTTGCGGGGCCTAATCCCCGGCCACAGCTGGGCTGTTCTTGGGGAGTCTCTGGAGGGAGGAGGCCGGACAATCTGTACTAAGCCCCAGTGATCCCTGGCAGCTAGGGGCTGGGAGCGGGGGAGGGGCCAGGCTCTCCTCAGGGGATGCCTTTCAGGTGGGGAGGGGTCCCAGGCAGGAGGAGGGTGGGGGTCCTGGCTCTCTGGGCCAGGGCTGGGATGGTCCGATCCCCCCGGAGGCTCAGGAGCCGGTCCCCAGAGAGGCGGGAAAGAGCTGGGGGGCTCAGCCTCTCCGTCTGCTATTTAATGGCTGGACCTGGATTTTGGGGCCTGGAAACCACTAAAAGCCAGCTGGGGGAAGCGCCAGGAGGGTGGGGGCCGCCAAGTCCCTCCTGGTCCTATTGGGGACTGGGGGGGGAGAGGAAGGGCGGTCCGGGCCTCCGGCCTTCCCCTCAATGGCTCCTGGGGGGATGAGGAAAGGAAACGGACCGCGGGGAATCAGGATGGAGACGGCTGCCGGGGCCGGGGGCCTGGGCCTGGCAGTGGCGGAGGCTTTTCGGGGGTGGCTTCCATCCCCTAAAAGGGAATTTCGGCCCTGGGGGTGGGGAGGCGGGGCCAAGGTGGACCAGAGGTGGAGCCTGGGACCTTAGGATTTGAAGGTCTCAGTTTATCTGTCAGTGGCCCCTTCCTCCTGTGCCGGAGCCGGCTGGGCCCGAGGGGCGAAGGGACTTGTCTGAGCCCCACCCAATTCCTTGGGCAGAGCTTGGATCTCCAGAGCTGGGGTCTTCTGGACCTCTTCCTCCCGCTCTCTTTCATCCCTCCTGCCAACTTTCCCTTTTGCCCCTTTCTTCCCCTCACCTTCCCTCTCTCTGTCTCCCCCCTCCCCCCCTCCTTCCCTCTCCTCTCTCCTCCCCCCCTCCCCTCCCTCCCCCCTCCTTCCCTCTGTTTCCCCCCTCCCCTCTCTGTCTTCCCCCCCTCCTTCCCTCTCTCTGTCTCCCCCTCCCCCCTCCTTCCCTCTCCTCTCTCCCTCCCCCCTCCTTCCCTCTCCTCTCTCCCTCCCCCTCCCCTCCCCCCCTCCTTTCCTCTCTCTGTCTCCCCCTCCCCCCCCTCCTTCCCTCTCCTCTCTCCTCCCCCTCCCCTCCCTCCCCCCTCCTTCCCTCTGTTTCCCCCTCCCCTCTCTGTCTTCCCCCCCCTCCTTCCCTCTCTCTGTCTCCCCCTCCCTCCCTCCCCCTCCTTCCCTCTCCTCTCTCCTGCCCCCTCCCTCCCCCCTCCTTCCCTCTGTCTGTTTCCCCCTCCCCTCTCTGTCTCCCCCTCCCTCCCTCCCCCCTCCTTCCCTCTGTCTGTCTCCCCCTCCCCTTCCTTTCTCCCCCTCCTTCCCTCTCCTTTCTCCTTCCCTCACTGTCTCCCTCCCCCCCTTCCCTCTCCCTGCCCCTTTCTAATCTCTGTCTCTAGACCTCCACTCCCTTGTTCTCAGTGGAGGAGGGGGCAGGGAGTCCGGGTGCAGCTTGGGGGGCAATGAGGGTGAAGTCAACGGGAGGAGGGCCTCTCTCCTAGGCCCCAGGACCCAGCCAGAGACAGACTAAGTCTAATCCAGGGCCTGATTCTGCCCGGGGCTTCTGGGGGCATAGAGGCCGGGAGCCCCGGGGGGTGTCGGTGGCCCAGATGCTGGAAGGGGGTTCCATTTGCACCCCTCGGAGCACATCTACCTGGAAATGTCTGCTGGACATCCTGGCGAGGGGGACTTAGGGGGACTTAGCGCCCCCGTGTGAGAGATCCCCATAGGCAAAGACCCAGACCCCCATGGGCAGCCGGATGGTGCACTGAGTAGCCCAGCCAGAGCCCACCCCTTTGGGTTTCCCACCCTCTAGCTGGTCCTTACCTCCACAGGGTTGGGGGGAGGCCCCTAGGTCTGCTCCCCACCCTGTTCTTCTTCCCTGGGTGCCAGCCTCAATCCCCCACAGGGCTGGGCTCTCAGATGGGAGGCCCTTGTAGGCAGAGGCTGGAAGGTGGGCACAGCTCTGAGGACCGGGGAAGGCCCCTGGTGGGCCATCCCCAGCCCCTATCCCTGGGGAGCCAGGGAGACCCTGAGACAGCCAAGGGAGAAGCCGGGGGGGGGGGCGATCCCAGGCGAGCTTCCTGGAGGAGGGCCTCCTGTGAGGTGCCCATGACATGGGCTCCCTGAGGCTGGAGGGGAGCAGCAGCAGCAGGGGAGCTCCAGGCTTTCCAGGAGGTATCCATGGCCAGATCAGCTGGGAGCCCTGGGCCTGCAGAGCCGACCTGGGCCTGGGGCCCGTCCTGGCCTGGCTCGTACCCCATCCCGGGCCTGGGGCCTGTGTCCTGTCCTGTCCTGGCCTGTTCTGGACCTTCCTGGACAAGGGGAGGGCTGTGGGCAGTTTTTAGACTTCCAGGCACATAGTAGGTACTCGTAGTCCCGGGCCTGGTTGGAGGGAGGCTGAGGCCCTGGTGGGCTCCTGGGCAGGGAGGGGGCTGGGAGGGGGTCCAGCCACAGCTTCAGAATAGCCCCAGCTCCCATGCACTGCGGGGAGGACTTTGGCTGACTAGGGGCTGAGCTTCCCGTCCCTGGGAGGATTCGAGCTAAGGGCATTTGGTGCCCGGCCTAGTCCCGGGCTTCTTGTTTGGCCTTCTTGCTTCTGGCAGCATGAGGGGGCGCCTCCATCCATCCAGACTCAGGCTGGGTCTGGGAGGCCCAGAGCCGGATGGAGCTGTGGGACTCATTTTGTCCTCGAACCCCCCCAGGTTGGGGGCCCCGCTCCGGCCCTTGGGGAGTCTGGCCACATTTCTGTGGCTCCGGGTGTCGGGTCCTGGGAGAGGGCAGGGTCTGGGCCGGGGGTCGAGCTCTGTGGCCGGGAGGGGGGGCGGGGGGAGGAGGGAGGGTATTGGGGAGCTGTGGCCCCAGGCCAGCGTGTGGGCGGGGATCCGCTTCCCAAGATTTCCAGGCAGAGGCTGGGTCACATTCGGCAGGGAGACAAAAGGAAATGAAGGGGTCTGATATGGGGAGCCCCCCCAAGCCCGGGCTCTTCTGGGGCCTCGGGAGCCTTGGAAACAGATGGGGGCGGGGGAGGGGAGAGATCTGGTGACTAAGGGAACCGGGATTGGAGGGGCCAGCAGCCTCCCCCCCCCTCGCGCTGGCCGCCGCGCCCAGTATTCCTGTTGCCAGTTACTTGACTCTGCCGGTGTTGACAGCCACCTCCAGGCCGGGCATCAGTGCAGTGATGGGCAGGGCCCGGAGTGGTGACCCCTGGGTGAGAGAGCGCCATTGGAGCCATCAGAGTTCCATTTGGGGCACATCACCTAACGTTGGGGCCTCAGTTTCTCCATTTGTAAAACTGAGACCTGGCCTAGAGTCCCTGGGCTTGTCAGGGAGCAGAAGTCGGTCTGGCTTGGGGATCGTGGCCTGGGCTGGTCGAGGGGTGCAGCCCACCCCCACTGCCATTAACCCCCACAGCCATGTCCTGCCCCGCCGTTCTTGCCCCTGGGCCTCGGGCTTCGGCCCCTGGGAGGCTCCCCTCCTCTCTGCCCGGTCAGGGCTGGAATCCGTGGCAGGAAGTGCTGCCTTGGCCGGCCCGGGGCCACGAGAGAAGGGGGCCTGCTCCGTGACACCCCCTGCGGACCTCTGCCATCTGGGAGTGACCGGGAGGCCCCGAGCTGCTCAGAGAGGAGTCCCTGGGGGAGAAGGCTGCCAGCCTCCGCCCTGGTACAGCGTGGGAAGCCCACAAGGGACCTGCCCGGTCTGGGCGGCAGTTTGGGAAGAGGCTCGTGGCCAGTGGGGCAGGAGCCGGGGGGCCTGTCTCTCCCAGGGAATGGCAGAAAGTACCTGAGGCTGGCCCAGAATGGGGGGGGTGGGGTGGGCTCTGACTCCTGGAACTGCGGGACCAGGCTGAGGACAGGGCGCATGGGGCCCCCAGCCCTCGTGGAGCCCCTTCCCCTCCCCCCATGGGAGGCCCTCAGGTTGCAGCCCACTCCAGGGTTTGGGAAGGCTGCTCCTCTCCCAGACGGCCCCCCTCAGTTTGAGGTGGGGACCCGCTCCTACTCCTTCCCCCTCCTCCCAAAGGGATGTGACCCTTCCTCCCCGGGGGAGCCTGGATGGAGGCCCCGGCTCTCCTGGGCTGGGATGCTGCCCTTTTCAGGGGCCTGGGGCCTCCATCTTCCCCCTCTGCCCAGCCTTGGGGGCCCCAGCCAAGCAGACGCTCACCACAGGCATGTTTGCCTTTGGCGGTCCGAAGCTGAGCTCAAAGGTGGCTCAGTGCTCTTTGGGGGGGGGGGGGTGGAGGGGTGGGAGGGGCCTCAGGCTGCCCCAGAACTCCTGGCGGGCCGCCTGGGGCTCGAGCTTCGGGGGTCTCCCTGGCCAGGAAGGGGCTGTGCCCGGGGCCCGGCTCTTGGGCGAGTGGTTAATACTCTAGGCCCCTTTGTGCCCGGCCCTGAGGGTCACTTCCAGTGCTGGTGGGACTCTCGGAAGGTCTGACTGCAGAGGTAGCTGGGGGGGCAGAGGCAGCCCCCCTCCCTGCCTGTGGGGATTCACTGCCCTGTCTGATGCCATCGGGAAGCCTGGGGCCTTTTGATGATGCTTCTGGGGGGCTGTGTCTGGGGGCTGTGTCTGGGGGCTGCTCTCTGCCTCTGCCCCATGGAGCACTCTTCTCAGGGAGGCACTTAGAAAAGGAAGCAGACTTCCTGGGCGGAGGTCTTAGCCTCCCAGAGCACTCGGGGTTCCCCTTTGCCCTCAGTCCTGCTGACTCCCCCTTTACCCTCTGCTTCTGGGGCCTATGGGGGCTTTTAAAGTAAAACTCCAGTTTGGGGGCGCTCCCTGGCCCTCTGCCTCGCTTCCTGTGGTGGGACGGCCTGTGTGTCTGTCTGTCTTTGGGATCCGCTGCTTGCCAAGGCCTTTACTTTGCAAGGAGACCAGGTGGGGGGGCCACCCTGGGCCTCGGGCTCAGGCCTATGGGGACGGGGACTCCCACCGCATCCTGGCCCAGTCTCCTGTGAGGTTGGCAGCCTTTCCAGTGTGGAGCGCTCAGGCTCTCTGCCCTGCCTGGGACTCTGCCCCCCCTCCTCAGACTACCCCCCCTCGGCTCTCTGCCCCCCCTCCTCGGACTCTCCCCCTCCTCGGACTCCCCCCCTCGGCTCTCTGCCCCCCCCCTCAGACTACCCCCCCCCTCGGCTCTCTGCTCCCCCTCCTCAGACTACCCCCCCTCGGCTCTCTGCCCCCCCTCCTCGGACTCCCCCTCGGCTCTCTGCCCCCCCTCCTCAGACTCTCTCCCTCCTTGGACTCCCCCCCTCCTCGGACTCCCCCCCTCGGCTCTCTGCCCCCCCCTCAGCTCTCTGCCCCCCCTCCTCGGACTACCCCCCCCCTCGGCTCTCTGCCCCCCCCTCGGCTCTCTGCCCCCCCTCCTCGGACTACCCCCCCCTCGGCTCTCTGCCCCCCCTCCTCGGACTCCCCCTCGGCTCTCTGCCCCCCCCTCCTCGGACTCCCCCTCGGCTCTCTGCCCCCCCTCCTCAGACTCTCCCCCTCCTCGGACTCCCCCCCCTCGGCTCTCTGCCCCCCCCCTCAGCTCTCTGCCCCCCCTCCTCGGACTACCCCCCCTTGGCTCTCTGCCCCCCTCCTCGGACTCTCCCCCTCCTCAGACCCCCCCCTCGGCTCTCTGCCCCCCCTCGGCTCTCTGCCCCCCCTCGGACTCCCCCCCCTCGGTTCTCTGCCCCCTGCCCTGGCTCCTGGCTGGATTTGGGGGGGGAGGCCCTCTGGGGGCCGGGGTCCTAGTCCTCCCCCCCCGCCCCCCCCCCCCCGTTCCTGCCGGTGTTGGAGATCCCCGCTCCCCAGGGCCTGCCGCAGTTCCCGGACCAACCCTACTCGGGGAGTTCTCTCTGAGCCGGGAAGGGTGAGTCAGACACCGGGAAGGGCGGGAGCTGCCGGCTGCGGGCGGCTCCGGGGATCGCCCGAGGGACCCGAAGGCATGCTAGTGAGTGAGCGGCCTGGGGGGCGCGACTAGGGAGGGGCATGACCCCCCCAAGAACAGCGGGGCGTTCTGCAGCGGGGGGAGGGGCCCAACAAGGCCAGGGAGCCACAGGCGGCCCTCGGGGCTTCTGGAGGGGTGGGGGAGGAGCCGAGGCAGGGAGCTGGATGGGGGTCTTCAGGGGAGGGCGGAGCTACACCGAGAGGACTCCCAGGGCTCAGGGGCGTCGGCAGTCTCGGCTCTCGGCCCGCACCGGGATTCCTCCCCCCCTCCCGCACTGGGCTCTGGTCCCGGTTCGGAGCGGAGGGAGACCAGCCGGAGGGGAGTCACAAGTTGCACCGAGTTCCCAGAAAAGGCGGCGCGGGGGCCGCCCCTGGCCCCCCAGCCCCCCGCCCGCTTTGGGGCTCCTCTGGGGCCCTCCCTTGTCTCCCTCCCCCTCCTCCTCTCTCCCACCGGGAGCCTTTGGGAGGTTGGCCAGCTTGCCCAGGGCCGAACCGGACCCGGCGGAACCGGCGTCCAGCAGGTTTTTCCTGGGCTGCTTCTAGAACCCCCGGCCCAGCCCCAGGGAACCTGTGGGTTCCGACAGGCCGATTTACGTGTGCTGGGAAGGGGCGGCGGGGGCGTAACCCGACGTCGCCCGCCCCCTCGTCCCCTCCCCCCCAGGGTGGAAGTGGAGCCAGATGTTTTTACTTAGAAAACCCTAAAGGAGAGGGGGGGAGGGGCGCAGCGCCCAGTGGGGGGGTGGGGGAGGGATGTCCGTGACTGTGGGCGCCCACATGAGGGGGGCGTCGGGGGCGTGCCTTTACAGTGTGGGTCCTTTTCTTTCCGGACCTGCCCTGGCCGTTCCGCAGGGACGAGCATTGCTAGGGAGGGGGCCTGCGGAAGCGGAGGGCTGCTCCCCCAGCTCGCCCCTCCCCTGCTCCCCCTCAGGCTGCTCCCCTCCCCCGCGCTGCGCAGCCCCGGCCCGCCCTGTGTCCCCGATGGGCTCCCGGGCCTCACACCCAGAGCCCAGACAGCTCCAGCCCCCCTCCCCCCCCCCCCCCGGGGCCCAGCTCGGAAGGCGGGGCGCGGCGGGGAGAAGGGGCGAGAGAGACCCCGGCCCCTCCTCTCCTCCCCCTTTCTGCTGACCCGAAGTTCTGGGAGCCCACACTTCCCGGAGGGGGGTGCGGGGCTATTTTTAGCTGGAGGAATGTCGTTCTTGCCAGCCCTCTGCTCCCTGCCCCCCTCCGCCTCCCCGCCTGGAGGGCTCCCCAGCTCCCATTCCCCAACCCTCCAACGGAAAAGTCAAAGCATTTATTCGGCGCCTGCTGTTTCCTGGGCTCTACAACTCCTGACTCTTTTGGAAAATGACCCCGTTAGTGAGCTGCTGAGCAGGATTCGAACTCTGGGCTTTTAGAGCCTGGTGGCCTGGCTGTGGGGGGAGGGGGCCCATTTCCTCTGATCTGGCGTCCTCCGCTTGCTGGGGCATCCCACCGGCTCCCCCGTTAGCTCCCCGCCAGCCCGATGTAAGTCCAAGTTCTTGGGGGCCCTTGGTGCCCGGGAGCCTCCTGAGGGCGCCCCCTAGGGGCCGAGCGTCCGTCCCGCTTCCCGGCCCGGAGCGCTGCTGGGGGGGGTGGCGGCGGGGTGTTAGAGTCGCCCCTCAGTCATGCCCGGAGCCCCGCCCGTGTGGTCCCTTTTACTGGTCAGCCAGAGGACATGGGCTCAGACAGAAAAGGGTTCAATGGGGGGAGGGGGGCTCTGGCCCGGGGTGCCCCGTCTCCCACAGACAGCATCAGAGGGGGATGCCGGCCTCGGCGCGGGGCAGGGGGGGCAGCGGGGCCCAGCCTCAGCTCCGCCCTTCGGTCCTTGACTTTGGGCAGACCCCGTCCTGCCCTGCCTCAGTTTCCCCACTTGCCAACAGTGACAGCTCCCCTTGCACGTGTTACCCGTCTGGTCCACACAACACCGGGAGGAGGTGCTACAGTTATCCCCGTTTTACAGATGAGGAAACCGAGGCTGAGAGCGAAGCCTCCGCAGCGGCTCTGGGAGCCCGGTGCTCCTCAACTGTGCTCTGAGAGTCATCCCCTGGAGGGCGCGGTGCTGCTGACTTCCGGGCGAGGCTGGGGGGGCGGGGGCGGGCCCCAATGTTTATCCCCGGCCTAAGGGCTCCTGAACAGCTTCATTTGGGGCCTCATTATTAATGGGGAGGTCGGGAGCTCCTGGCCTGGGAGGGCTGGAGTCCCAGGAGGGGGCGGGCTATGGAAGTGGGGGCAGCGCCGACTGGGCCTGGGCCGAGGGGCCCCCTGGCTGCCCCCTCCTCAAGGGTCCCCGAGGGCCAGACTCTCCCAGCAGGGGTGGGGGTGGGGGAGCAGCTCCCCCTGTGCCCGCCCCGCGGCCTCCCGGCCCCTCCTGCAGATCTCCCGCCCTGGGCTGGGCCGGGCCCCGCTGGGGAAGAGGGAGGCAGGTGCGGAACCTGGCCCCTCAGGTTTCAAGGGGGCTCCAGACATTTATTGAGTACTGACTGTGTACACGGCCTGGGCCTGGTGGGGAGAAGAGCCGGGTTCTGGGGGCCTGAGCCCGGAGGACCAGGAGGGAGGGGGCCGGGGCGAGGAGCGCTGGTCAGTGCTGGGCGAGGGCCCAAGGCTGAAGCTGTCCCGGGACCCCCGCCCCCGCCAGTGGCTCAGGAAGACCTGCCTTGTCTGGGGGAGGGGCGGCCTGAGCCCTGGGGGGTGAAGAGCGCCTCCCGCGGGTTCCAGGTCCCGGCCTTGTCCTGGCTCTGGCCGCCCCCCCCTCGGCCGGGCAGTCCCCTCCCATGTCCCGGAGCCTCCCTCCCCAGCTCAGAAGACAGGAAACGTGCGGAATGACCCTTGACGTCCAGTTGGCTCCTTCCTGCAGGGCTCTCCGCTTCCTCCTTCGCCGGGCCTCCGGGACCGTCCTGAGCAGACCTTCCTCCGGGCCTGAGATCAGGTAGGAGGCGGGGGCTCTGGGGTGGGGGGCGGAGGGACCCCCCCAGACCCTGCCGGCCAGCCCCACCCCTCCGTGGGGGCATCTGGCCCCGTTCACTGTCCAGAGTGGGCCGGCCCGGGCCGGCAGAAGCGGGGCCCTTCCTGGCAGGGGCGGCGGGGAGTCGGGGACCGTCCTCGGACCGGCCCAGGGCTGCGAGGGATGGTGGCCGGCTCCAGGAAGACGCGTGTGCTGGGAGACCAGGCCCCCTTCTATCCCGAGGCCCTGGTCCTGGGGCTCCAGTGCGGAGCACGTGCTGTCCCCCCAGTTCTTCTGGGCCCCGGATTCAGCTGTGACCAGCTGGGCTGCCTCAGCCCGGCCTGGGGGGGGGTGCGAGGCGATGCCCCCGGCCCCTCCCCCTCTGGCTGGTCCGAGGCTCGCTGCCCACCATGGGCCGGGTCCTCCGGACTGCCGGGGCCGCAGCGGCCAGCGGCATTTGGAGAACTAGGCAAGTTTTGTTTGTCAAACAGAAACCGGGGTGTGATTCCCCTCGGCACCGTGCTTCCTCATTCTGGGGGGCCGCCCTGTGCCCGGGGAGCCCCCCGAGGGCCCGTCTGCAGACAAAGCAAGTCCCGGGGAGCGGCCCCTCGGCCACAGGGGCTTCTGTCCCCCAGGGCCGGGCGCGTGGCAGGTGGGGGGATGGGGAGGAGCGCGCTCGCCCCGATTGAAACCTGCAACTCGGCCGGCTGACGGGCCCCTCTCTCGGTCCTGGGGGTCCTGCTGTGCCCCGGCCCGGCTCCTCCGGCCTTTTGCGTTGACCGCTGGCTGCCTCCCTGCTTCTCTGGGTCACCCCGGCGACCCCGGTACCCCAGCCTCTGCCTCCACACAGTCCTGAGGATCCCATAACTGGGTAAAGGGAGAGGCGGGGGCGCGTTCTCCAGACCGCATCCTCGTCCCTGGCAGGCTGAGCTGGGCAAGCTGAGGGGATGAGGGGTCCCTCTGAGGGATGAGGGGGTCTCTCTGAGGGATGAGGGGGTCTCTCTGAGGAATGAGGGGTCTCTGATAGATGAGGGGTCTCTCTGATGGATGAGGGGTCTCTAAAGGATGGAGGGGTCCCTCTGAGGGATGAGGGGTCTCTCTGATGGATGAGGGGTCTCTGAGAGATGAGGGGTCTCTGAGAGATGAGGGGTCTCTCTGAGAGATGAGGGGTCTCTCTGATGGATGAGGGGTCTCTGATGGATGAGGGGTCTCTGAGAGATGAGGGGTCTCTCTGAGGGATGAGGGGTCTCTCTGAAGGATGAGGGGTCTCTCTGAGAGATGAGGGGTCCCTCTGACAGAGGATGAGTGGCTGACCCAAGCTGTCCCCCGAGTGGTAGCAGCCGTCCGCTGTCTGTAGGATCAAGAAGCTGAATTTGAGAGCCCTGAGGGTGGGAGGGAGTCCCAGCCTAGGGGGAGGGAAGCCCCTGGAGGCTGTCCTGGAAGGAAGGACAAGGGTCTGGGTGTGGGGGACCCCCCTCCATGCACTCCCTTCTACTGCCCCTGCTGTCACAGGGTCCCCTGGTTGTAGACCTTCCTGGGGCAGGTCCCCACGCAGAGGCGGCAGCGGGCTTCCCCTTGCTATCAAAGGGGTGACAGCCCTGAGGACTGACGAGGGCGCAGGGGCTCCTGCCGGAGGGACCCTCAGACCCCCGGCCAGAGGGGTCTGCGGCTGACAACTCAAGTTTGGAGCGTGTGGCAGGATCCATCAGGGGAGGCTGAAGAGGGCCTCCCCGAGGTCCAGCAGGGGAGGCTGAAGAGGGCCCCCCCGAGGTCCAGCAGGGGAGGCTGAAGAGGCCCCCCCCCCCCGAGGTCCAGCGGGGGAGGCTGAAGAGGGCCCCCCCGAGGTCCAGCGGGGGAGGCTGAAGAGGGCCCCCCCGAGGTCCAGCGGGGGAGGCTGAAGAGGGCCCCCCCGAGGTCCAGCGGGGGAGGCTGAAGAGGGCCCCCTCCCCCGAGGTCCAGCGGGGGAGGCTGAAGAGAGGCCACCTGAGGTCAAAGAGTTCTCGGCTGGAATGGGCTTCAGACTTCTGGGCCTGGGCCGCTTCAAAGGCAGGAACAACAGGATACGGCCGGAGCGGGCGCTTGACAAAGGCTGCCCAAATGTGTTTTCCAGGCGTCTTGCAGATGGAATCGAAAGGACTTGCTGGAAAGGGTGGGGGAGGGAGCCAGCTGCCTTTGGGGATTTGCCGAGCTGGAGGCTGGAGGCTGGAGGCAAGAAGGCTGCCCCAGCCTCCTGAAGACCCCAGAGACAAGACCCAAGGAGGGGACACCCGCGGCACAACCACGGCCTGGCGCCGGTCCCCGGGCACGGTGAGAGGGACCAGAGTCCGGGAGGCAGGCGCAGCGGCCCGAGGCTGGGGGGGAGAACCTCCACCCCGGGAAGGGGGCTCATGCCCTGCGCAAAAGCAAGCACGTCGGAGTGCCGGCAGCGGGGGAGGAATGCGAGTCACTGGTTATCGGGGCCCAGACCGAGGGGACAGGAAGAGGAAGACGGGAACTTGCTCTGGCCATGAGGCACGAAGGGGAGATGCTCTGCTGGGCGCGAGTTACAGTCATCATGTGACGTCCCCTAGGGAAGGAAGGATGGTCACCGGAGTCCTTGAGTTGTGGGAGAGGGAGTCTGGGGGCTTAGAGAAAAAATGTAGGTGACGGGCTAAATCTGACGGACAGGAGCGTCCGAGGGGAACAGGAGTGTCAGGTCAGAGAGAAAGAGAGACAGAGACAGAGGAGAGATGGACAGAGACAGAGAGAGAGGAGAGATGGACAGAGACAGAGAGAGACAGAGCCAGGTAGAGAAAAACAGACAGAGACAGAGAGACAGAGGAGAGATGGACAGAGACAGAGACACAGAGAGAGGAGAGATGGACAGAGACACAAAGACAGAGAGACAGAGGAGAGATGGACAGAGACAGAGACACAGAGAGAGGAGAGATGGACAGAGACACAAAGACAGAGAGACAGAGGAGAGATGGACAGAGACAGACAGAGAGAGAGGAGATGGACAGAGGCAGAGAGAAAAACAGAGACACAGAGTTGTGTGAGGAGGAATGAGAGGATTGCTCCGAAGAGATTGAGGCGGCTGCCCAGGGAGCTCGCCCACCAGTTCTGGGGTTTGAAACCCCTGTGGAGAAGATGGGAAGAAGGGCATAAGGCGCGGAAGCAGCAGCAGCAGGTGGAGGGAAACCGAAGGCTCCCTGGGGTGGATGGGGCCGTGATCGGATGGCAGTGGGAGGGCAGAATTGCTCATTCCTCCTTTTTCTTTTGAGACTACTGGGATAGAATGAATGAAAGAAAAATGATTCATTAAGTGGCTCATTTGGCACCTACCACATACTAGGCACTGTGCCAAGGGCCATTAAGGACCTTCCGAGCAGACAGCACAGAGAAGGAGCTGAAGAGCGTGGGGAGCCAGGTGAGGAGGGGAGTGGAAATGCCTGTCATGGGCAGGATGGAAAAGTCCGAAGGAGCCGGCGGACAAAAGACAAGATGGCGGGCCTGCACCCCCTCCTCAGATGGAGGCTCTGCGAGGGAAGAGCCTGCACCCCCTCCTCAGAAAAGGGCTCTGCGAGGGAAGAGCCTGCACCCCCTCCTCAGATGGAGGCTCTGCGAGGGAAGAGCCTGCACCCCCTCCTCAGAAAAGGGCTCTGCGAGGGAAGAGCCTGCACCCCCTCCTCAGAAAAGGGCTCTGGCAGGAGCTTTCCACTTCTTTCTCGAGTCTGGGGCAGACAGCCAGGGCTGATGTTGTTCTTGCCCTGGGGAGCTTGTGTCCCCTCCCCAGGTACTCGTGTGTGTGAGTCCAGAGCTCGGGGCCCTGATGGGGTTGGCGCTTGGGGAGGAATCCTGGGAGGCTTCTGGGAAGAGGCGGGCCAGAGGTGAGATGTCCTGGGGGGAGGTAGAGGAGGCCGCTGTCCGGACTGAGGTGCTGAGGACCCTGGCCAAGGAAGGGGGTGCTACCTCTGGCTCTGCTCTGCCTCCCAGGGAGCCGATGCAGGGGAGGGGGAGCCTCCAGAGAGACTGATCGGGGATGGATCTCGGGGAGCCTTCCCTAGGCTGCAGAGACTGGGGGCTCTGTCCAAGGGGGAGGGGTCAGCTGGACCGGGCGGAGGAGGGGGTGGCTGGCAGCCATGCAGGGGGCGGAGCCCACGCCCCCAAAGTTACCATTTCTTGTGGGGGCAGGAGAGAGGGAGAGCGGCAGAAGTAGTGGCTCACAGTCAGAGGGTGTTGGGGGGCCATGCTGAGGAAGGGGGAGGGGGGAGAGGAGACACAAAACACACGTGCACACACAGATACACACACAAAACACGTGTGCACAGGGCAGTAAGGCACACATCTATGCACATGCACATAACGCACAGCACATGTGCCCATGCGTACACCCAAATATGTACACGGCACAGTCACACGTACACACACAAGCACACGCCACCCAGATACACACCTACACAGCGCACGCACACACTCCCGGACGCCGCCGTGCACAGACCTGAGGGCGGCCCCCACAGGGACCCCCCATGCAGGCAGCTGCTGTCCCCCTCCTGCAGAATGGGGGGCGCCGCACCCCCCCCCCGGGGCTTTCTTGGCAGAGCTCCTGAAGGGGTTCGGCATTTCCTCCTTCAGGCCCTTTGACCAATGTGGAAACTGAGGCAAACCGGGGGAGATGAGTTGCTTCCGTCCAACTGGAACGCAGGAACTTGACTCCAGAACACAAAGTATCTTGACCAGCTCCTATTTAACCCACAGGGGGAACTGAGGGCCCTCAGAGGCGCTCATGCGGTGATCTGGCCACTAGATGGAGCCAGAAGGCCGGCGGCCCTCTGGCGGCCCTGGGAGGCTCCACTCCTGGCTTTGGGGAGGGCCCGAGGCCGGTGCCCACCCCGGCTTCTGCTTGGGGCCTGTCCGAGGCCTGGGGAGAGTGGAGGGGGAGGGGCTGAGGCGGGAGGAGCCCAGCTGGCCGGCTGGGGTGGCGTTCTCTCAGGAGCCGACAGGTGTCAGCAGAGGGTCAGGATCTGTGTGGGCGGCTGCTCTGGTCACTGACCAGTGTCCAAGCTGGGGGGGAGGGGGGCAGAGGCCCGTCAGCCTCCCGCATCCCCAGGTGGTGAGCCTCTCCCCTCCCCCACCCCCCACCCCCGCATTTGAGCAGGGTTCCTTGTTGGCCAGAGAGAGCCCCACTGGGCCTCCTGACAGGCTGCTGGGGAGGGTCTGTGTGAGTGTGTGTGTGTGACTGAGAGTGTGTGATTGTGAGTGTGTGTGTGTGACTGTGAGTGTGTGAGTGTGACTGAGAGTGTGTGAGTGTGTGAGTGTGACTGAGAGTGTGTGAGTGTGACTGAGAGTGTGTGAGTGTGTGTGAGTGTGAGTGTGTGAGTGTGACTGAGAGTGTGTGAGTGTGACTGAGAGTGTGTGTGTGTGACTGAGAGTGTGTGATTGTGAGTGTGTGTGTGTGACTGTGTGTGAGTGTGACTGAGAGTGTGTGAGTGTGAGTGTGAGTGTGTGAGTGTGACTGAGAGTGTGTGAGTGTGACTGAGAGTGTGTGAGTGTGTGAGTGTGTGTGAGTGTGAGTGTGTGAGTGTGACTGAGAGTGTGTGAGTGTGACTGAGAGTGTGTGATTGTGAGTGTGTGTGTGACTGTGAGTGTGTGAGTGTGACTGAGAGTGTGTGAGTGTGTGTGTGTGAGTGTGAGTGTGACTGTGAGTGTGTGAGTGTGAGTGTGTGAGTGTGTGTGATTGTGAGTGAGTGTGTGTGACTGAGAGTGTGTGATTGTGAGTGTGTGTGACTGAGAGTGTGTGATTGTGAGTGTATGAGTGTGACTGAGAGTGTGTGATTGTGAGTGAGTGTGTGTGAGTGTGAGAGTGTGTGTGTGACTGAGAGTGTGTGATTGTGAGTGAGTGTGTGTGTGTGACTGAGAGTGTGTGATTGTGAGTGTATGAGTGTGACTGAGAGTGTGTGATTGTGAGTGAGTGTGTGTGTGTGTGAGTGAGTGTGTGTGACTGAGAGTGTGTGATTGTGAGTGAGTGTGTGTGTGACTGAGAGTGTGTGATTGTGAGTGAGTGTGTGTGACTGAGAGTGTGTGATTGTGAGTGTATGAGTGTGACTGAGAGTGTGTGATTGTGAGTGAGTGTGTGTGTGTGTGAGTGTGTGATTGTGAGTGAGTGTGTGTGTGAGAGTGTGTGTGTGACTGAGAGTGTGATTGTGAGTGAGTGTGTGTGTGACTGAGAATGTGTGATTGTGAGTGTATGAGTGTGACTGAGAGTGTGTGATTGTGAGTGAGTGTGTGTGAGTGTGAGAGTGTGTGTGTGACTGAGAGTGTGTGATTGTGAGTGAGTGTGTGTGACTGAGAGTGTGTGATTGTGAGTGAGTGTGTGTGTGACTGAGAGTGTGTGATTGTGAGTGTGTGAGTGTGACTGAGAGTGTGTGATTGTGAATGTGTGAGTGTGTGTGATTGTGAGTGTGTGAGTGTGACTGAGAGTGTGTGATTGTGAGTGTGTGATTGTGAGTGAGTGTGTGTGTGACTGAGAGTGTGTGATTGTGAGTGTGTGAGTGTGACTGAGAGTGTGTGATTGTGAATGTGTGAGTGTGTGTGATTGTGAGTGAGTGTGTGTGTGATTCTGAGTGTGTGTGTGTATGTGAGTGTGTGTATGTGTGTATGTGAGTGAGTGTGAGAGTGTGTGATTGTGAGTGTGTGTGATTGTGAGTGAGTGTGTGTGTGAGTGTGAGAGTGTGTGTGTGACTGAGAGTGTGTGATTGTGAGTGTGACTGAGAGTGTGTGATTGTGAGTGTGTGTGTGACTGAGAGTGTGTGATTGTGAGTGTGTGTGATTGTGAGTGAGTGTGTGTGTGAGTGTGAGTGTGTGTGTGACTGAGAGTGTGTGATTGTGAGTGTGTGAGTGTGATTCTGAGTGTGTGTATGTGTGTATGTGAGTGAGTGTGAGTGTGCAGGGAGCCGATCCTCTCTCGTGCTGACCCACTTGTTCCTGGGGAGAATGTTCTTTCTCTGCGGCCTCAGTGGGCTGGCGGGGAGAAAGGTGTGACCCTTCTGGCCAGTTTTTCTCCTCTGACCTTATAAACACCATCTCCCCCCCAGTCCTTGGGCCCTCCGGAGCAGTCTGTCCTGAGCCCCTCCTCCCTCTCAGGGCACACACCTGGGGGCCCCGGTTCTCTTCTCCTGCCCCTGGGACAGCCACACTCTAAACCCTGCTTCCAGTGGCAGCCCCGTGGGCTGGATGTGGGGCCCCTGACCCAGACACCCCTCCTCCCCACTGCCGGGCCTCAAGCTGCCCAGTTCCGAAGGCCCCGGCCCGATTTCCCAGACTCCCTGCCTCCCCCTGCCGAGTCCCGGCCAGGCCAGGCTGCCTTTCCCCAAACTTCCCCGAGGCCTGCCTCCTTCCAAGGTCGCTGGTCCTGGGCAGCTGCCCCCCCTTGTTCCTCCCTACTCCCAAGCCTGGCCTTCCAGCCCCAGGTTCTCTCCCTCCTGCCTCCTGCCTCAGAAATAGGTGCCGGGTCCTGGCTTCTCCCCCAGGCCGGAAGGCACCTGGTCGGGCGCAGTGGGCCCAGGGTCCCTCGCACTTGTTCTGAGGGTGCCAGCTGCTCTGCCGGCGTCCCAAGGATGGGGGCGGCCGGGCTGAAGGCTGGGGCCCCTTTGCCCCTGGTCTCCTCACTCCTGTGCAGGGCAGCGGGGGACCCCCTCTGGGGCTGTGCCCGCATTCACCACCCCTCCCCCGCCCCTTCCCTCCTCATCCATTCCCGGGGACCTCGAGTCACTGTTTCCGGGCTCCGGGGCTGAGGTTCCCTCTTCCCTTTCCCGCGGACCCCCTAGGGCTATAGGCCCGGGGCTGCTGGAACTCAGCCTGGGGGGGGGGGGCCTGCCCTGGGCCCAGAAGGAGAGACTGACAGGTCCCAAAGGCCCCGCCCCCTCCTCGAGCCCCGAGCCCTGGGGAAGAAGGAGGGCCGAGCCCCCAGATCCCGGGGAGCTCGCTCTTGGCCAGTTCCCGCCGCCGCCGCCACGGGCTCGGGAGGGACGGGGCGGCAGGGGCCGGGAGGGGCCGGGGCTCCGCGGGGCTGGGAGTGGGCTCCAAAGGCGGCCGCGCGGGAGGGGGCGGGGCGCGGGAGGAGGCGGGGCGCGGGCCCAGACTACCATTGGCCGAGGTCGGCGGGCGGGAGCGGCGAGAGCGAGAGTGCTGAGCCCGCAGTGCGAGCGAGCGGGAGCCGCCGGGAGGGCGGCGGGGAGGCGGCGGCGGCGCCGGGGGCTCCGGGAGCTCGGCCGCCGCGGCACGGACAGGGCCACGGCCCCGGAGCGCGGCGGCGCGGGCGCGTGTGCGAGCGGCGGCCCCTGAGCCAGCCGGGAGCCGGAGGCCGGCCCGGGGCCGAGGCGCCGCTAGCTAGCCCGGCGGGGGGCGGCCAGCCGGGCCGGGGCGCTGTCCCGCGGGGCCGGGCGGGGCGCGGAGCCGGGGGCGAGGCCGTCCCCTGCGGGCGGCGGCGGCGGGGGAGGCGCGGGGCGGGCGCCGGGCAAGGTGCGCGCCGGAGCGGGAGGGGCCCGTCCTGGGGCCGGCCCCGCGATGGCGGGCCGCCGCCGCTAGCAGCAGGCCGGGAGCCCGGGCACCATGCGCAGGTCCAGCACGGACGAGTCTCCGTACCGCCGGAGCCCGTCCCTGGACAGCAAGGACTTGGGCTTCGCGCCGGGCGCCTTCCGCCGCTACAGCGGCCTCTACGGGGCCGGGGCCGGGCCGGCGGCGGGGGGCCAGGACGCCGGCTCCTCCTTCTTCGGCTTCCGCGGCAACCCCGGCCCCAAAGCCGCCAAGGCCAAGTACACGTCCCCCAAGGGCAACAAGTACGTGGTCTTTTACCTGGACCTCTCCTTCATCTTCCTCCTAGAGCTGCGGCGCTGCGGCATGGCGCACACCTGCCTCCAGGGCGTCAAGTACCTCATGTTCGTCTTCAATCTCCTCTTCTGGGTGAGTGCAGCGCCGAGCGGGGGCGGGGGGGGGCGCCGGGGCGAAGGGGGTCCGGGCGAGGCGGGGAGCCGGAGGAGAGCCGGGGGGCTCCCGGCCAGGGGAGGAGCCGGAGGAGAGCCGGGGGGCTCCCGGCCAGGGGGAGGAGCCGGAGGAGAGCCGGGGGGCTCCCGGCGAGGGGAGGGGGGAGCCGGAGAGCCGGGGGGCTCCCGGCCAGGGGAGGAGCCGGAGGAGAGCGGGGGGCTCCCGGCCAGGGGAGGAGGGAGCCGGAGAGCCGGGGGGGCTCCCGGCCAGAGGAAGAGCCGGAGGAGAGCCGGGGGGCTCCGGGCGAGGGGGGGAGCCGGAGGAGAGCCGGGGGCTCCCGGCCAGGGGAGGGACCCTCCCGAGCAGAGGGAGAGCCCCACAGAGCCAGAATGCCGGCAAGCCGGCCAGACATCCCGGGGTCGGCCGCTTTGCTCCAAGCTCCGCCTGGCTCTCTGGCCGGGCCGTTGGGGGCCAGGGCGCACGGACCGCCCCGGGCCTTGTGCTCCCCCTGTCTGGGGACCCGGACTGGCTGGGACTCTCCCTCCCCGGGGGCGGGGCCCCTGCGTAGCCTCGGTTTGTGGCCCAGGCTCGGCACCCCCAGGCTGCCTTTGTCTCAGGCCACTTCCCAGCCGGGACCCCGGGTGTCTCACCCCCTTACAGAGCTTCCAGCTTCCCCAGCACGTAGTGCCGGCCCAGGGGAGGCCGTGGGGCCGGGCGCAGGGCACCTGGTAGCCGAGGAGGCAGATTGGAGGTGTTGCCCCCCCAGCCTCAGGCAGACCGCGCCCCCCCCCCCTAACTTTGCCCAGAGGCTGGCTAACTGCCCTGAGGAATGGGCTGAAACAGCCTGAGGCAGAGGCAGTTCGGTGCTGCTGGGAGCCAGGGCTGGTGGGCAGGACTGGCCGCTTTGGGGGCACGTGGGGAGCCAGTCCTAGCCTGGGGGAGGACGGGCCGGTGGGCTCCTGCCCTCCCCCCAAACTTCTTCTTCCGCACTTCAGAATGGGGCCTGTTGGAAGGGCCGGGCGGGGTGGGCTCTTTAAGAAGCCCTTAGGGCACACCCAGGGCAGTGGGGGGGCAGCCCCAGAGGCCTTCTGGAAGCTGGGCCCAAGGCCCACCCAGCAGGCAGCCCAGTCCCACTCCCTGGTTTTCCAGGTCACTTCCCACCCAGCAAATGCCCGGAGTTCTCTCCTTAAGGGCTGGGGGAGCACTGTCCTTCCTGGGTCTAAGAGAGCAGGACCCTTGACCCCCGCCCGGCCTTCCTCACCCCCGAACTTGTGGCAGCCCGGCTGGGGAGGCCCCAGCGCGGCGAGTGCCCGGAGCCCAGACGGGGACCAGCTCGGACCCTGGGGCCCCAGCCGGCTATGGGAGGTCCAGGCACGCTGGGACTAGCTCTTGGGGAGACAGGACCGAAGCCAGAGCACGAGGGGCGTGAGTCAGACCCTGAGGGTCCCCCAGGCCCCGTTCCCCGCCGCCCACCCCCGCCAGGCCCCGATTCTCAAGAGCCGAGTTCATAATCTGCAAGCCTAGGAACGAGGGGACGAAGACCCTCCCCAGGAAACCCAGGGGGGGCTGGCAGCCCGAATTTCTTGTGATTTGGTGAAAACTGACGGGTTTTCCGCCCCCCCCCCCCTTCGAGTTCCCACAATGCCCTGGATCTGCAGAGGTGAAGGGAGCCTTTCCTACCTTTTGAGGCCCCCCCATGTGCCGTGTCCTCTGTCCTGAAGAGGTGTGGGGGCAGGGACGCGGGTCAGTCCCAGCAGGAGGCAGCGCACCCTTGGGATCGGCCAGGATTCAGGGGGAGGGGAGCACTCGTCAGACGGCGGGTCTTGCCCAGGAAGGGGGGGGGCCCAGAGGGGAGGACCCGAGCAATGGAGAGAGTGCAGGACTTGGAGGCAGGCCTGGATTCAGGTCCTGCCCCCGACTTTGGCCGTGTGACTCTGGGCTCGTTTCCTCCCCTTTAACAGGAAGGATTTGGACTCTGGGGATCTCTTGGGTCCCGTCAATTGCAAATCTTTGGTCTTATGGTCATGGGCTGAGGCAGTCAGGGCAGGCTTCCCGGAGGAGGTGAAACTGGCTGGACAGCAACCGACAGAAGGAGGCCGAGTCTCCCTCTTCTTGTCTTTGGCACCTGGAAAAGGGACCCGAGAAAGAGGCCGCTGCTGGCCCTTTGCTGCCTCCTTCCTCCAACCCCCCCCCCCCACAGGTCCCCTCACCTGGGAAGGGGGGTCTATCTGTCCCTCCCACCTTCCCGGAGGTGCTCCCCCGTCTCCATTTGCGTCTGAATGTTCTCTGAGGGCAGGGGGAGGGGGGAGGGGGGGAGGGGGTTGCTGCTGTCCAGCGGCAGCCAAGAAGGGGAGCTCGAAGCCCCGGGCCGGCAGAACCTGCTGAGCGCCCACTGGGGAGCCCAGCCCGGGGCTCACTTCCACCTGGTGGCAAAGGCAGTGACCCCTGCAGCCGGGGGCGGGGCTGCTCCTCCAAGCTCCACCTCCGCTGTCCTGAGCCTCCCCAGGAATCCTGGGCCGCTGCTCCCGCCTCAGGGCGCTGTTGCACTAGTCCCCAGGGGCCTAAAGCCGCTCCCTCGGGGTCCTTTCCCAGCACAGCCTGGCCTCTGCTTCCCGGGAGGATGAAGCCTCCAGGGAGTCTCATGGGTACCGATTTCTGCAAAGGGCAGAACACTGACCTGGGTGTGAAGTCCTGTGACCCTGGGGTGCCCAGCCAGAGCTTGTTGGGGGGGATGGGTCCGCCCTGACTGTGGAGCTGGAAGCCAGCCCCCAAGGGCCCCCGGGCCTTCCTTCCCGGCTCCGCTGGCTCCCGCTCTCCCTTGGGGCCCCCGCTGGACAATGATTGTCACAGAACCTGGAGGAGGAGGAGGAGCCCCTGTTGGCCCCCGGCTTACAGCAGAGGGTGAGGGGTGCGCCCAGGGTCGCACAAGTGGGAGCTTCTGAGGCTGCGCGACCAAGTCTTCCCAGCTGTAGGCGTCCTTTAGACACCCGCAGCCCTAGGGCGGGCGCCGGAGCTGCAGGCCCGAGGAGGTCTGATGTCTTGTATCTGTGCCAGTGTGATTGTGAGTGTGGTGTGTGAATGTGCGTGATTGTGTATGATTGTGAGTATGTGAGTGTGCGTGATTGTATGATTGCAAGTGAGTGTGGTGTGTGTTTGGTGTGTATGATTGTGAGTGTGTGAGTGTGGTGTTTGTGTATGGTTGTGAGAGTGTGTGTGTGATTGTGATTGTGAGTGTGTGGTGATTGATTGTGAATGTATGTGATTGTGAGTGTGAGTGTGGTGTGTGAATGTGTGTGTGAGTGTGGTGTGTGTGATTGCGTATGATTGTGTGTGGTGTGTGAATGTGCGTGATTGTGTATGATTGTGAGTATGTGAGTGTGCGTGATTGTATGATTGCAAGTGAGTGTGGTGTGTGTTTGGTGTGTATGATTGTGAGTGTGTGAGTGTGGTGTTTGTGTATGGTTGTGAGAGTGTGTGTGTGATTGTGATTGTGAGTGTGTGGTGATTGATTGTGAATGTATGTGATTGTGAGTGTGAGTGTGGTGTGTGAATGTGTGTGTGAGTGTGGTGTGTGTGATTGCGTATGATTGTGTGTGGTGTGTGAATGTGCGTGATTGTGTATGATTGTGAGTATGTGAGTGTGCGTGATTGTATGATTGCAAGTGAGTGTGGTGTGTGTTTGGTGTGTATGATTGTGAGTGTGTGAGTGTGGTGTTTGTGTATGATTGTGAGTATGTGAGTGTGCGTGATTGTATGATTGTGAGTGTGTGTGGTGTGTGTGAGTGTGATGTTTGTGTATGGTTGTGAGAGTGTGTGTGTGTGTGATTGTGATTGTGAGTGTGTGGGTGGGAACCTGTGTAAGTAGATTGGGGCCCACAGGGCGCTGGCCATGGTGCTGACCCCTCTTCTGCCAGACTTGAGCCTGGACCTATTCTGGGGTGGGGAGAGAGGGTCATGGCGAGCCTGGAGGGCCTGGGCAGGGGGGAGGCCCTGAGGCGGGAGGCTCAGATGGAGGAAGGGGTTTGTTGGACTGGATTTGGGACCTTCCTTGCCCCATCCCTATCCCCAGGTACCCTGGCATGGAAATGACTGCTTCCTCCAGCTTGGGGCTCAGACCCTGAGGCAGGAAGCACCCCGAGCTCTGCCGGGAGGGGGAGGCGCCAAGGGAAACGCTGGGCGTGCTTGTGAGCTGCCCCTTCCTCCTCTTCCTCAATGAGCTGAGAGTCACTGGCAGGATGGCTGCCAGTGAGCAGGTGTCCCCGTTCTGCTGCAGGCGGGAGGCTGTCTTCTGGCTGGCTCGTCTCGCTCTTTCCACCTCGTTGGACAGCGAAGGGGAATGCCACGGCCTGCCCCTGACAGGTGGCTGTTTTCTGGTGGGCATCCGTCCTGTGTGCCCACCTGTGCAGCTCGAGCGAGTCTCTCTCAGGCTGGGGTTCGGCGTCTCTGCGTGGGCCTCTCTCCTCCACCTCTGCGTCTGAGGCTGGGCCCTCTCTCTGACTGTTTCTCTCTGTCTCTGACTGTCTCTCTCTGTTTCTGTCTCTCTCTGACTGTTTCTCTCTGTCTCTGTTTCTTCCTCTCTCTGTCTCTGTCTCTCTCTGACTGTTTCTCTCTGTCTCTGACTGTCTCTCTCTCTCTGTTTCTGCCTCTCTCTGTTTCTCTCTCTCTCTGTCTCTCTCTGACTGTTTCTGTCTCTCTCTGACTGTCTCTCTCTGCCTCTCTGACTATTTCTGTCTCTCTCTGTCTCTGTCTCTTTCTATTTCTGTCTCTCTCTGTCTCTGACTATTTCTGTCTCTCTCTGTCTCTCTCTGACTGTTTCTGTCTCTCTCTGACTGTCTCTGTCTCTCTCTGACTATTTCTGTCTCTCTCTGTCTCTGACTGTTTCTGTCTCTCTCTGACTATTTCTGTCTCTCTCTGACTGTTTCTCTCTGACTGTTTCTGTCTCTCTCTGACTATTTCTGTCTCTGACTGTTTCTTTCAGACTATTTCTGTCTCTCTCTGTCTCTGACTGTTTCTCTCTGACTATTTCTGTCTCTCTCTGTCTCTGACTATTTCTGTCTCTCTCTGTCTCTGACTGTTTCTGTCTCTCTCTGACTGTTTCTCTCTGTCTCTCTCTGTTTCTGTCTCTCTCTGACTGTCTCTGTCTCTCTCTGACTATTTCTGTCTCTCTCTGTCTCTGACTATTTCTGTCTCTCTCTGTCTCTGACTATTTCTGTCTCTCTCTGACTGTTTCTGTCTCTCTCTGACTGTCTGTGTCTCTCTCTGACTATTTCTGTCTCTCTCTGTCTCTGACTGTTTCTGTCTCTCTCTATTTCTGTCTCTCTCTGACTGTTTCTCTCTGACTGTTTCTGTCTCTCTCTGTCTCTCTCTGACTATTTCTGTCTCTGACTGTTTCTTTCAGACTATTTCTGTCTCTCTCTGTCTCTGACTGTTTCTCTCTGACTATTTCTGTCTCTGACTTTCTCTCTGTCTCTCTGTTTCTGCCTCTCTCTGACTGTTTCTCTCTGTTTCTGACTGTCTCTCTCTCTGTTTCTCTCTCTCTCTGTCTCTCTCTGACTGTCTCTCTCTCTGTCTCTCTCTGACTATTTCTGTCTCTCTCTGTCTCTGTTTCTCTCTGACTATTTCTGTCTCTCTCTGTCTCTGACTGTTTCTGTCTCTCTCTGACTATTTCTGTCTCTGACTGTTTCTCTCTATTTCTGTCTCTGTCTCTGACTGTTTCTGTCTCTCTCTGACTGTTTCTGTCTCTCTCTGACTGTCTCTCTCTGACTATTTCTGTCTCTAACTGTTTCTCTCTGACTATTTCTGTCTCTCTCTGTCTCTGACTGTTTCTGTCTCTCTCTGACTATTTCTGTCTCTCTCTGACTGTCTCTCTCTGACTATTTCTGTCTCTCTCTGTCTCTGACTGTTTCTGTCTCTCTCTGACTGTTTCTCTCTGTCTCTCTCTGACTATTTCTGTCTCTCTCTGTCTCTGACTGTTTCTCTCTATTTCTGTCTCTGTCTCTGACTGTTTCTGTCTCTGACTGTTTCTGTCTCTCTCTGACTGTTTCTGTCTCTCTCTGACTGTCTCTCTCTGACTATTTCTGTCTCTAACTGTTTCTCTCTATTTCTGTCTCTCTCTGTCTCTGACTGTTTCTGTCTCTCTCTGACTATTTCTGTCTCTCTCTGACTATTTCTGTCTCTCTCTGACTGTCTCTCTCTGACTATTTCTGTCTCTCTCTGTCTCTGACTGTTTCTCTCTATTTCTGTCTCTGTCTGACTGTTTCTGTCTCTCTCTGACTGTTTCTCTCTGACTGTTTCTGTCTATTTCTGTCTCTGTCTGACTGTTTCTGTCTCTCTCTGACTGTTTCTCTCTGACTGTTTCTGTCTCTCTCTGACTGTCTCTCTCTGACTATTTCTGTCTCTCTCTGACTGTTTCTCTCTGACTATTTCTGTCTCTCTCTGTCTCTGACTGTTTCTCTCTGTTTCTCTCTGACTGTTTCTGTCTCTCTCTGACTGTCTCTCTCTGTCTCTCTCTGACTATTTCTGTCTCTCTCTGACTGTTTCTCTCTGTTTCTCTCTGACTATTTCTGTCTCTCTCTGTCTCTGACTGTTTCTCTCTGACTATTTCTGTCTCTCTCTGTCTCTGACTGTTTCTCTCTGACTATTTCTCTCTGTGTCTCTGACTTTCTCTCTGTCTCTCTCTGTTTCTCTCTCTCTGTTTCTCTGTCTC
Source organism: Sminthopsis crassicaudata (assembly GCF_048593235.1). Lineage (NCBI taxonomy): Eukaryota > Metazoa > Chordata > Mammalia > Dasyuromorphia > Dasyuridae > Sminthopsis > Sminthopsis crassicaudata. The sequence goes on along the minus strand of NC_133622.1, from coordinate 256,786,239 downwards.
AGTTTCAGTGTCTCTGTCTCTTCTGTCTCTGTGTCTGCGAGCACCCCTGCCCTTCGTAGTGACTTGGCTCGGAGCCCGGGTGCCGGCCGCAGATGGCTCCTTGGTATGCGGTGGGAGGGTGGGAGCAGAAGGGACTGATGAGTTCTGTTCCTGCAAATTCTCGGGGCACCTGGGGGGCAGGACTTTAGACAGGAAGCCTTTGGGGGGGCAACTCTTGAGTGTCGCGTGTCTGGCAATGAGGGGGGTCTGGGCAGGGGGGTGAGGGCTTCCGGGGAGGCTCTTTCTGCCCTGGCGGCTCTTAGCTGCACAGCCCCAGAGGAGGGAGAAGACTTTCCCAGTTAGAAGCCCCCCACCCCCAGGCTCTGGCAGATTGAGGGCTTCTGATCCCCAAAAGTCATTAAAACAAATGAATCTCTGGGATTAACAGCCTGAGCTGCCGCCTTCTCTGGCTAACAGGTTCTGACAAGTAATTACCCAGCAGTGGCCTGGCCTAGGGGAGGGGTGGCTCCAGCAGCCTAGCCCTGCCAGGCCCCAGCCTGCCCCCCCCCCCTTCTTGTCTGGGTACCCTGCTCAGAGAAGGGGCCTAAGGGTCCCTGGCAGCTCCGGGCTCCTGAAGGGGATCTCCCCCCCTCCTCATCTGGCATCCGGGCCTCTGGGGGTAGGAAGGATTGGGGGCTGGGGGGTCCGTGTGTGCTGCAGGGCAGATCTGCTTCTGACCCTTTCTAGCTGGGAAATCGTGGGCAAGAGTCTCAGCTTCTCTTCCTTAGTCTGGAAAACGAGGTTGGGTGGCTTGTGGTCCCCTCCCCCTCTGCTGGGCTGTTTGTGCCCCCCCCCTCTGCTGGGCTGTTTGTGCCCCCTCCCCCTCTGCCGGGCTGTTTGTGGCCCCCCTCCCCCTCTGCCGGGCTGTTTGTGGCCCCCCCCTCCCCCTCTGCCGGGCTGTTTGTGGCCCAGCTCTTGAGCTCCCTCCTGCCCGGCCTTGGCAAACAGTCCCTCTGCCACCGAAGGGCCCAGGCCCTCGGGCCTCCCTGGTTGTCCGGCCGGCTCCAGACCTAGGATTCGAAGCTTTTCCAGCTCCCTGCTCCGTGACGCGGGTTCATGAGCCCCAGGGACCTGACGAGGTAGTGGCTGGAGCCCAGGGAAAGGCCGGCGGGCCTCCACGTCGGTCTCGCCGTCCAGCCTCTCGCCGCCTGCTCCGCAGCCTGGTGGCCGCCGTGCCCCGTCCCTGTCCCAGGTCCCTCTTGGAGAGTGGTGACCTCTGAACCCACTGACCCCGGTGAGGAGCTGGAAGCCTCCCTTCACCCTGGTTGGGGTAGCTGGGTGGGGGGGTAGAGTGCTGAGTCTTGGGTTCAAATCCAGCTTCCGACTTTTGCTAGCTGTGTGACCCAGCCTGTCGGGGACCCCAGGGCTCCCCCACCTCTCTCTTCCCTCATTTATTTGACGTGGCCAAATGTCTGTGGAAGGTGCGGAGGGTGAGGAGCACTGAGCTGGCTGAGGGGAGGAGTGTGGGGAGGAAGGACCAGGGGAGGCCTCATTGGTTTACATCTGCGCCCTGTTTTGTTGGGCCTCCCTCAGGACCGTCCTGCTGGAGGGCTGGGAAAGCACCCGGGCCGCCTCTTTAGGGAGCTGGGGCACCCCCGTGGCGCCTGGGCTCTGCAGAGGGATCCTGGGGACCGAGAGACCTGGGCTGAGTCGGGGGCCAGCCCTTGTTCCGCCTCCTGTGTCTGTTCCCCCCGTAACACCAGGGGTTCGGACAAGGTTTTAGGCCGTGGCACAAGGGACAGAGACCCGCCCAGTCCTGGATCTGCCACTTTGCAGGGGTTTGAGCCCTTCCCCGCCCTCAGGCTCCTGATTGTAAAAGGAGGGGGGGCTGCAGTGGACAGCTGCTTTCTGCTCAGACACTTGAGGCTCCTTGGGTTTCCTCAGCTGCCTTGCCTGGGCCGGGGCTGCTGGGGCTCTGGCTGCTGGGTCAGAGAGGACCCCAGGTTCCCTGCTTTCCCAGCCTTGGGGTGGCCCCCGCCCAGCCCTTCTCATCACTCCCATCGTTTCTGGGCAGAGATCTCCCAGATCCGTCTCCCGTCACGTCTTCTGAGCCAGCCCCCGGTCATCTGTACAGTCTGCAGGGGGTCACCGGGTTGGCGAGCTGGAGTCATCCTGAGCCCCTCCCTCTCCCCCGCCTATCTGGTCTGGCCAGTCCCCCCCCCCCTCCATCTGTCCTCTCCGCTCACACGGCCCGTGCTGTGAGCATTGGACTATCAGCCGGACTTTTGCCAGTCTTCTCAGCGGTCTCTGCTTCTTGCCTCTCCCTTTCTGGAGGATCCTCCTCCCAGGCGCTCGAGTGACCTTCCGGTGGCAGAGGGCTGGCCCCGGCGCTCCACTCCCAGAATCTTGGCAGCTTCTTATTTTCTGGGGAAAAAAAGATGTGAACTCCCCCCATGTACAACATGGTGGATTAAAAAAATGTCCAGTGTCCCAATGTGCCCGCCTTCCCTGTGTCCTGTTATCTGAACTGCCTTCTGCTCGCCTCTGAATGTGTGATTCACTGAAAAACACCTTCTGCTCTGCCTTTAAACATCCCAGTCGCGTGGCTCCCCCCTCGTCACAAAAAGGGCCCCCGAAATAACGCCGCGTCCGACCAGGCCTGACCGTGCCCGTCCCCGCAGAGCTCGCCGCCTCCCTGCCAGGGATCGTGGCCGCTCTCGGCCTTGGGAGGGGCTGCCGCCGTGCCAGCCACCCCCCAACCCTCGGTTTTCCTTCCAGGGCTGTCGTCAGTGTTGGAATTGTTCTCTCGGCTTCCCCCCTTCCCCCACATCAGCTCAAACACCCCCTCCTTCCCTCCTTTCTGTTGGAGCAACAATGGGTGACATTGGGTTCCCCTGTAGGCTGCTCTCAGTATTTGTGTGACCCTGCACCCTTTCCTTCTGCCTTTGGGTGTGAGCCTGGTGCTGACGGGACCCGGACACAGGGCCCACACAGTTTCAGGACCTTGAAGGTAGAGTCCAGTGCAAGCACTTTGGGCCTGAATCCTCAGGCCAATTTACAGCCTTCCAGCAATTGCCATTTTCCACATTTTCTCTTTCGGTCTTCCTAGGCATGAAGCAAGCTATTTCATTAAGCCCATTAGTAAAGCTTACGATGGCACCGAAGTTTTCTGATACGCCGTTTACAGGACCTGTTTCGATGATCTTTATTTCTTGGATGTTTGAGAATTTTGTTGTTTCTTCCAGTTAACTATTTCCTTTCTGTTTAAACTTTGGGCAAAATCTTTACATTTTACATGATCACAATTGCCCCTTGCTTGCTGTAGTCGTCTCTATCCCTTGTTCGGTCCGAGGCTCCTTCTGTGGCCACGGTTGTGGAGGGTTCCCCCTTCTTGACACGACGGCTCTGCCTCGATACTCTGTTCATTTGGTGCTCTGTGCTTGCTGTGAGATGCTCTAAACCTGATGTCTGCTAGGCTACTGGTCCGCTCTCTCCGTCGAGTGGTGAATCGCAGCCTTTCGGGTTTTCTGAAACACGGGGCTGCCATGCTTGATAGCTTCTGAGTCTCTTGTACCTAATCTGTTCCATTGATCATTTTTACATTTTTAAGGAGTGCCAGTTTTGGTATTTGACTCAGTAGGATAAATTTAGATCAGTAACGAGTGATTCCTTCCTCTCTCACTTCCTTCTTTTTTTTTTTAATCATTTCTCTTGTGATTCTTTGCTTTGAGATGAATTTTGTTTATTTTTTCTTTTTCTGTAAAGAAATCATTTGGTAGTTTGATATGACATTTTTGTGAATTAATTTAGGTAGCATTATCATTTTTATTATATTGACATGGCCTACCCATGAACAATTAATATTTCTCCAGTTATTCAGGTCTATATTTCTGTAGAGTATTTTTGGTTGTATTCATACAATTTCCATATGTGTCTTCAAATTTGAATACATTTTATAGTTCTTTTTAATGGAATTTCTTTTTTTTCTGTCTCTTCCTGCTGGTAATATACAGAAAAGGTGTTTTGTGGGTTTGTTTCCTATCCTGTTCCTTTACTGAAGTTATTTAAATTAATTTGTGGTTGAATCTCTAAGTTCTTTGGGCAGACCATCCTGTCACTCGCCAAAGGGATGATTTTGTTTTTCCTGGCCTGTGCCCCTTCCCTTGATTCCCCTTATTGCTCTGCTGAGCATTCCTGGGACTCCAACAGTGGAGCCGGGAGGGGACGGTCCCCTTTATTCCCGATCTTTGGGGAGCGGCCTCTCACAGGTTCCATTGCAGGTGTCACTGATCCTTTGTTTTGGGTAAATATGGTTTCCATATTAAGAAAAAGTTCATTTAGTCCTTTCCTTTTCCACACTTCTATTGGACATGAGTGGACGCTGTATTTTGTCAGAAGCCTGTTCTGCATCTATGGCTATAACGATGTGATTTTTTCTCCCTGTAATTAAGGGTCAGTTTGGCTCGCTGCTTCCTAGATCTTGGGTGCTCCCGGCTGGAGGCTCTCCCCTCCCAGCTCTGACCGCCCTCGTCATCCCTGCAGCCCTCACCCTCCTCCCCGGGCACGTGTGGCCCCGGGATAATCCGCTCCGGCCTGAGGGAGCCTTTGCTTCCTTCGGTGGCTAGCTCGTGCTTTGTACCCAAGAGGGACTCGGAGGCCGGGCCGGGCTCGGGTCGCTGGGGGTGCGGGAGCAAGGGCGGGGCGTGTGCGCCCGTGTGGGCGTGGGGTGCCCGGGCTGGCGTGGGCTTGCCAGGGAGCCCGTGGGGGAGCCCGTGAGTCCGCCCCGCTCCGGCCACGGGATGCTGGAAGTTTCGCCAGCTCTCAGCAGCAGCCGCGGAGCTCTCGGAGCTGGATGGGAGTCGGGCCTGGAGCGGCTCTTCCTGGGAGGAGAGAGCACTTAGTGGGGGTCTCGCCGCCCTCACGGCAGGGGGGAGAGAGCCCCGGGGGGTTCCAGGTGCGTCTGCCCCCGAGCTAGAACCCCACAGGGGAGCTCGGGGCTCCCTCATTGGACATAGGGGCTCGCTGGAATGGCCTCCCGTGGGGCCTCCGGCCTTCTCCACTTGACTCTGGTCCGAGGCTCCTTCCCTCCCCCTGCTCCCCACCCCTTCCCCCCCCAGCCTCTCCCTTCTTCCTTCCCCATCACTGCTGGCCTGGAGCTGACTCAGAGCTCTGTGCGCCAGCGCCCGTTCCGGGCCGGAGGAAGTTATCGATCTGCTGTCAGAGCCGCCGAGCCCACGCCTTCCTCCCGCTCCACGCCGCTCCTGCCAAATCCCTCACAACTGGCGCTTCCTCCCGGAGTGCTGGCGCTCCCCCGCAGGCCCCCCAGACGCTGGCGAGTGAGGGGCCCCGGGAGGTGGACGGGCCCGCGTCAGGCCCCTGGCAGAGGGCACCGAGAGGCTGCCGTCAGCCCCCAGGCAGAAGGTCATCAGGGCAGAGAGCCATCCTTCCCCTCGCCAGCCTCGCAGAGCTCCCAAAAGCCCACCCGGGAGCTGAGGCTTCTCCTTAGGGATGGGGCCAGAAGGAGCATCAGGAAGGAGATGGTCTCCCTCTGGCCTCCTCAGCTTGAGTGACCACCTTTGTCCCCTCCCCTGAGCTCCTGTCTGGTACCTCCAGCCCGCAGCCGGACACCCGGGACTGGGTACCCCATAGACATTTCAGGGGTTCGGGCTTGCCCAGGGCCACAAAGGGGGATTTGACTCCAGGCCTTCGGCCCGAGGCCGCACCATGAGCCTCCCCCCTCTCCTCGGGAGGCTCGGGCTGCTTTACTGCTCCTGCCCCCTCGACTCACCATCTCTTGGTCCTCTGCCCCTTGGCCGGCACAAGCCCCCAGTCCCAGCCCCCCCCCGTGCCCGGTCCCAGTGTAGAGTAAAGAACGAGCAGATGCTGCTTTGTCTCAGCAAAGGGGGGGGGGGGGCTGCAGGGCCCACGAGGGTGAGGGCCCTTCGGGGGTCTCCCAGCAGACTTTGGGAGGCAGGGCTGTTCCTGGGCAGCTCTGACCCTATGCCCAGCTTCCCCCCCTCCAGAACCAGAGGTCAGGGCTCGGGCAGAGTCAGGGAGAGCCCGGCAGGCCTGGGGTCCGAGTCCCCGCTCCGGGGGAGGGGCGATCCCGGGGTTCGCCTGCTGGCGGCCGAGCGCATCCACTCGGAAATCGATGGCAGCTCCCGGATCCCATCGAGGAGCTCGCGGGGCGGCCGGGACCCTTCCATCTTCTCCTCTACTGAAATAGGAAAATTGTCCGACTGCTGGCCTGGATCCCGCCCGGGCCCAGCAGCGGCTCCCCAGGGACTCTGCCTCAATGTCAGCTTTGGAGGGGAAGAGGAGGAGGGAGGAGGGGGGAGGGAGAGGAGGAGCTGGGAGAGGGAGAGGAGGAGGAGGGAGAGGGAGAGGGGGAGGGAGAGGAGGAGGAGGAGGGGGGGGATCATGGAGAAGAGAGAGCTGCCAGTTGGGCGGCACAACGGCTGGAGTGCCAGGGATGGAGTCAGGAGGCCTGAGTTCAAGTGTTACCTGACTCTTCCTAGCCGTGTGACTCTGGGCAAGTCTCCTAACCCCTTTGCCTCAATTTCCCCATCTGCAAAATGAGCCGCTGCGGCGTCTTTGCCAAGACCACCTCAGCCGGGCTCTCGAGGAGCCGGACGCGCCCCTGGGGGTTGGGGCCCCGAGTCTCAGGGGGTGAAGCCGGCCCTTCGCTTTTTTTTGCGAGGACTCGGCCGAGTCGGGGGTCGCTCCCTGGGGGGGAGGGGTGGTCAGCTGGGACTGGGGATGGCGGGCGCCCGGTCCTTGTGCGCGTGCTCGTGGGTCCCTGCGTCAGCGCCCGTCCGGGTGTGCATCAGTGTGTTGCGCGGGGGTGGGGGTGCGGGAGACAGGAGGCCTCCCCCAAAGCCCTAGATTTCCAGGAGAGGGAGCGAGGCTCAGGGAGGGGAAGGGGCTTGTGGGGCAGGGGAGAGCAGTGCTGAGGGAAGCAGGAGGAAGAGCCAGGGGGCCGCCGTCCTTGGGCTGGACTGAGCGCAGAGCCGGAAGCTGCAGGGGCTCCCCGCCTCCTGCCCCCCCCCCCCCCCCCCCCCCCCCCCCGCGCCTCCTCCTCCAGCCTCGGCGGCTCCCCGTTGCCGTCTCCTAAAGTTTACGGTCTCCAGCTTAGGACAAAATGCTCTGTCTCCCACTGCTTCTGCACAGGAAGCCGGGCAGCCTCGCTTTCCAGGCCCCCTTCTCCCTTCCCCCTCTCCCCTCCCTTTCACTCCTTTCCCTACCTTTCCCCTCTTTTCTCTGCCCCCTTTTCTGTCTCCCTCTGTCTGTTTCTCTGTCTCTCTGTTTCTCTGTCTCTGTCTCTCTGTCTCTGTCTCCCTCTGTCTGTTTCTCTGTTTCTCTGTGTCTGTCTCTCTGTCTGTCTCTCTGTTTCTCTGTCTCTCTGTTTTTCTGTCTCTGTCTCTGTCTCCCTCTCTGTCTGTTTCTCTGTCTCTGTCTGTCTCTCTGTTTCTCTGTCTCTGTCTCTCTGTCTCTGTCTCCCTCTCTGTCTGTTTCTCTGTCTCTGTCTCCCTCTCTGTCTGTTTCTCTGTCTCTGTCTCCCTCTGTCTCTGTCTGTCTCTCTGTTTCTCTGTCTCTGTCTCTCTGTCTCTGTCTGTCTCTCTGTCTCTGTTTCTCTGTCTCTGTCTCTCTGTCTCTGTCTCCCTCTGTCTGTTTCTCTGTTTCTCTGTGTCTGTCTCTCTGTCTGTCTCTCTGTTTCTCTGTCTCTCTGTTTTTCTGTCTCTGTCTCTGTCTCCCTCTCTGTCTGTTTCTCTGTCTCTGTCTGTCTCTCTGTTTCTCTGTCTCTGTCTCTCTGTCTCTGTCTCCCTCTCTGTCTGTTTCTCTGTCTCTGTCTCCCTCTCTGTCTGTTTCTCTGTCTCTGTCTCCCTCTCTGTCTGTTTCTCTGTCTCTGTCTCCCTCTGTCTCTGTCTGTCTCTCTGTTTCTCTGTCTCTGTCTCTCTGTCTCTGTCTGTCTCTCTGTCTCTGTTTCTCTGTCTCTGTCTCTCTGTCTCTGTCTCCCTCTCTGTCTGTTTCTCTGTCTCTGTCTCCCTCTCTGTCTGTTTCTCTGTCTCTGTCTCCCTCTGTCTCTGTCTGTCTCTCTGTTTCTCTGTCTCTGTCTCTCTGTCTCTGTCTGTCTCTCTGTCTCTGTTTCTCTGTCTCTGTCTGTCTCTCTGTTTCTCTGTCTCTGTCTCTCTGTCTCTGTCTCCCTCTGTCTGTTTCTCTGTCTCTCTGTTTCTCTGTCTCTGTCTCTCTGTCTCTGTCTCCCTCTGTCTGTTTCTCTGTTTCTCTGTGTCTGTCTCTCTGTCTGTCTCTCTGTTTCTCTGTCTCTCTGTTTTCTGTCTCTGTCTCTGTCTCCCTCTCTGTCTGTTTCTCTGTCTCTGTCTGTCTCTCTGTTTCTCTGTCTCTGTCTCTCTGTCTCTGTCTCCCTCTCTGTCTGTTTCTCTGTCTCTGTCTCCCTCTCTGTCTGTTTCTCTGTCTCTGTCTCCCTCTGTCTCTGTCTGTCTCTCTGTTTCTCTGTCTCTGTCTCTCTGTCTCTGTCTGTCTCTCTGTCTCTGTTTCTCTGTCTCTGTCTCTCTGTCTCTGTCTCCCTCTGTCTGTTTCTCTGTTTCTCTGTGTCTGTCTCTCTGTCTGTCTCTCTGTTTCTCTGTCTCTCTGTTTTTCTGTCTCTGTCTCTGTCTCCCTCTCTGTCTGTTTCTCTGTCTCTGTCTGTCTCTTCTGTTTCTCTGTCTCTGTCTCTCTGTCCTCTGTCTCCCCTCTCTGTCTGTTTCTCTGTCTCTGTCTCCCTCTCTGTCTGTTTCTCTGTCTCTGTCTCCCTCTCTGTCTGTTTCTCTGTCTCTGTCTCCCTCTGTCTCTGTCTGTCTCTCTGTTTCTCTGTCTCTGTCTCTCTGTCTCTGTCTGTCTCTCTGTCCTCTGTTTCTCTGTCTCTGTCTCTCTGTCTCTCTGTCTCCCTCTCTGTCTGTTTCTCTGTCTCTGTCTCCCTCTCTGTCTGTTTCTCTGTCTCTGTCTCCCTCTGTCTCTGTCTGTCTCTCTGTTTCTCTGTCTCTGTCTCTCTGTCTCTGTCTGTCTCTCTGTCTCTGTTTCTCTGTCTCTGTCTGTCTCTCTGTTTCTCTGTCTCTGTCTCTCTGTCTCTGTCTCCCTCTCTCTCTGTTTCTCTGTCTCTGTCTCTCTGTCTCTGTCTGTCTCTCTGTTTCTCTGTCTCTGTCTCTCTGTCTCTGTCTGTCTCTCTGTCTCTGTTTCTGTCTCTGTCTGTCTCTCTGTTTCTCTGTCTCTGTCTGTCTCTCTGTTTCTCTGTCTCTGTCTCTCTGTCTCTGTCTGTCTCTCTGTCTCTGTCTCTCTGTTTCTCTGTCTCTCTGTTTCTCTGTCTCTGTCTCTCTGTCTCTGTCTCCCTCTCTGTCTGTTTCTCTGTCTCTGTCTCTCTGTTTCTCTGTCTCTGTCTCCCTCTGTCTCCGTCTGTCTCTCTGTTTCTCTGTCTCTGTCTCCCTCTGTCTCTGTCTGTCTCTCTGTTTCTCTGTCTCTGTCTCCCTCTGTCTCTGTCTGTCTCTCTGTTTCTCTGTCTCTGTCTCCCTCTGTCTCTGTCTGTCTCTCTGTCTGTTTCTCTGTCTCTGTCTCCCTCTGTCTCTGTCTGTCTCCCCCGTCCCCGCCTCCTCTCTTTCCCCCCACCTTCCTCCCCGCTCTCTCGCCCTGTCTTTGCCCCCCTCCGTCTCCCGCTCCCCCTCCCCCTCCCAGCACGGCGGGCAGCCTGGGAGGGAGGCTCTGGGGTGGCTCGTGCCTCTCTGAAAGCTTTTGTGCCAGAGCAGAGCCGTGTCTGCGCCGTGGCCCAGAGGCCCAGCAGAGGAGGGACGCGGTGCTCCCACCCTCTCCCTCCCTCCTCCTCCCCTCCCTCCTGGTTCCCTCCAAGCAGAGGCTGAGCAGGGAAAGAGCCTCCGCCATTGGTGTCCGGGGACTCAGAAGGAGCCCGGAGTGGGGAACTGGGCAGAGAGGCTGAGACCCCGAGGAGCAGAGCCAGGGGCTGGGGGGGCTCAGAGCGAGCGCAAAGTGTGTGTGAGAGACAGAGACAGAGGATTCGGAGCAGGGGAGCTAAGGGGGAGGGGTGCCTGTTAAGGATCTTGTCAGGTCAAGCTTCCTCCCTGGATTATTCCCACCATCCTCTGCTTTTGCTCCTTAAAAAAAAGCACAAAACCTTGCAGACTGGCTTCGCTGCCAGTTTCTGTCCCCTAATTTCACTCGGCCCCTCCCTGGGGCAGGACGATCCCGGTGCGCCCCCGACTCCCTGACCTGCCCCTCACAGCGGATTTTCCGACTTAATCCCCCCGGGTTCCCCCCTCCGCCCCAGCCCCGGAGCTGAGACTTTTGCCTGGTGTTTCCTGGGTGACCATTCACTGAGCGTCCCTCCCCCCCTCCCCCCCACCCAGAGGTGCCGTTCTCCTGCTCCATCCCCCCCCCAGGCTGCCCCCCCCCCCTCCTCCTCTCTGCCTCCTACATGACCATGCCCCCTCCTGACAAGGCCCCCCCTGCCCGGAGCAGCCTCGTCCTGGGGCCTCTGCTTTGTGGCTTAACTCTCGGCCAGGGTCACCTGCAGCAGGCTTTCTTCTTCCTTTTAACTGCACTCTGCTTCCAGCCTAAAGCTTTTGGTAGCTTTGACATTGACCTCTCACCCTCTTCGCTCTGGGTTTCAGGCTCTTGTCCTCCTCCTCCTCCTCTGACCTCTCCTTCTCTGTCTCCTTAGCTGGCTCCTCCTCCAGGTGCCGCTCAGGGTCTGTCCTGGGCCCCCTGCTCTTCTTCTCTCTCTCTCGGTGCTCTCATCTGTTCCTTGGGCTCCCATGATCCTCTGCGTGCAGTCCCAGATTTATTGCCCTAACCTCTCTCAGCCTCTAACCTGGGACCTCCAACCGCCTGTTGGATGTCTTGAATACCAAAAGCTCAACACATTTTGAGCTGGGCTCCTTGCCCCCCCCCACTTCCAGACTTGGGGTGGGAGAAGGTCCTGCCAGTCACCCTGGCCCAAATCTGGGCGTCAGCCCGGACCCTCCCCTCTCCTTTCCAATCTGGTCCCGCGGCCACAGCGCTCCCCCTTCTCCCTGACCCTCCCCCACCCTGCAGACCCTCCTCACCTCCGGCCTTGACTATGAGGGGGTCTGCCTGCCTTCGGTCTCCCCCCTCTGATCCATCCTCCACTTGGGCGCCACGTCACCCCCTCGGCTGTGGGTCCCGGTGGTTCTCTGTCACCCCGAGGACAAGTACAGCACTTCCGGGTGGCCTTCAAAGCCCTTCTGAAACTGGCCGCCACCTCCCTCCTCCCCCCTCATTCGGGCGCGCCGCCGGCCTCCTCCCGGCCCACCATCACGGGGCTCTCTCGGCCGCGGGCGTTTTCCCTGGCTGTCCCTGGGCCTGGAACGTGTCCCCTCATTCCCGCCCCTAACCTCCTCTTTCCTTCCAGCTGGGGCTCAGCCCCCATGGTGGGAGACCTCTCCCGTCCCTCAGTGTGACACAGCAGAAGGCTTTGGGGGGGGAGCTGGGTCAGCCTCCCTCCCCTCCCCCCAGGACACTCATGGAGGCCCATTGGGGATGACCTCTTTTGGGAGATTCCCTCCCTGTCCTCCGCTCACTGCCTGGATTAAGGAAGCCTGAAGGCCGATGGGGAGCTCCCTCAGTCCCTGCCGGCCTCCCAGGCCGCCACCCCTTGCGGGCCGAGGACCAGAGGCCCCAGACCATGTCCGCACTGTGGGGACCCTCCTCTGTGAGCAGACGAGTCAGTCTCAGGCTGGGGAGGGGGCTCGAGGCTTCTCATCCACTTGGTACCTGAATAAGCCCCTTCCTCCCCCGACAGCCTAAGACCATTATAGTGGGGGGCCTTCCCTCAAGGGTCGGATTGTGTTATTGGGAGGGCTTCCCTGGCATCGAACGGAAATGCACCTTAAAACCCGCCCTTCCTCCAGCCGCACCCTCTAGAGCCAAGCGGAGCAACGCTGCTGTCTCTCAGTGGAGCCCCTCCCACCCCTGAGGCCCCCAGCTTCTCTCCTCCAGGCTTACCCTCCTTGGCTCCTTCCACCGCCCCCCACGCCTTCCCAGGCCCCCCTTGTTCCCTAGCTCATCCTTAGCTGGCAGAATCAGCAGCCCGGGACAGGAGGGCGGGCGGGCTCCAGGCCCCCCGAGGTTGGAAGCGGGGGGGGGGAGTCACCGGGGCTGTTCCCGGCCCTCAAATGTCAGAACTATTGGACTGTGCACAGTGACAGGCTCGCACTTGGCATCTCAGGACCGTGGACAGCTCCAGGCGCCCCTGGGGCCTTTCGGAACAGGCGAGAAGGAAACATCGGCCTCTGCGGGTCCCCCCACCTGTTCTTCCGCCGGAGGCTCCCGGTCCTGCAGCCCGGGGTTCCCACGGGAGCTCCTGTGTGCCCACGTGTGTGAGCGTGTGTCTGAATGCACACAGAGCGAGGCGGGGCGTTTCCCCTCCAGAACCCCAGGCCGGGAGATGACTGAGCGCTGGTCTCCTGCAAGGGCCTGGGGTGCCGGGGAGCTGGCGTGGGGGCGTCCGGCGCGGCCCTCAGGGCCTTCCAGCGCTCCCTTTGCAGGTGTTTGTCCTTGTCCTGGCAATCCAAGCTGCCGGCCAGGCTGGAACTCAGCCAGAGGACCCCGGGACAAGGGAGGCGGGGGAATCGTGTGTCCCAGGCCTGGCTCCGGGGGGGCTCAGCCGGACCCCGGAGACTCGGAGCTTTCTTCCCTTCAGGGTTTCTCTCACTGTTCCCTGTTGACAGCTCCTGTCCCACCTCCGGGCCTTTGCACAGGCTGTCCCAGGATGCGCTTGCTCCTAATCTTGCCTTGGGAGAATCTCTAGTTTTCCTCAGGTCTCCGCTCGGGCGCCTTCTGACATGGAGGCAACGGAGCCCGGAGAGCTGGACCTGCATCCAGGAAGCTTTGAGGCGAACAGATTCCGGAGGGATGGAGGGGATGTGGAGAAGGGAGGGAGACAGAGACAGCCCGAGGCGGGTGGGCGAGGCACTCGTCCATCTGGGGAGTCCGTGCCTTGCCAGGGGCTGAATTAACTCTGGCACTGATGTCAAGCTTTGAGGGCCACACGGGCCCCTCTGTACTTGACCTTGGGGTGGTGGAGAACCTCCAGAATAGGGAGAGGCGTGGCCGGGCCTGGGTTCTGGAAGATCACTGAGGGGAGGATGGATGAGAGGGGGGAGACTGAGGGCAGACCGCTCCCTCCACATAAGCTGAGGACGAAGATCCCGGTCCGGGGCGTTCCGCTTCGCCCCAAGGGCTCTGCAAAGATGGGCTTCTGAGTGCGGGAGGACGGAGGTCTCGGGACATCTTGGACCGGGGCTGGTGGCTGCGGAGCTTCAGAAAGAAGCTTCACGGGGGGCTGACTGAAGAAGAGCCTTTCTCGGCCGCCGGGGGCCTCGGCCAGCCCACAGGTCTCCCCCCCAGATTAGCAGCATTCCAGGCAGGCTTCCTGCTTCTTGGCGAGAGGGAAGAAAGGAAAGGAGGAGAGCTGGTGAATGCAAACCTCGGAGAGGGGCTGGGGAAAGAAGAAAGGAGAGTGTCTGGGAGATTCCAGGAACAGGGGCCCAGGGGGGGGGAGGGGAGGGGGAGTCAGCCCCGTGGTTTTCTAGGGGGCTCCTCTGTGGGAGGAAGATCTGCAGCTCTCAGTGACTGAGGTCAGGGCCCCCGCCGCCAAGTGGTGGACAGGCCCGCCATCTCTTACCGCCCCCCCAGCCCCTGCCCCGCCCCATCTTCCCCTCCAGACACAGGCGGAGCCCGCTCTTCTTGGGGCCCCCTCCCCACTGCGGCGACCCCTTTCCTTCCTCCCGCCAAGGTCACCCAACAACACAAGCCCCCCCATCCCTGCCTCAGGCTGGCGGGGGGACGGCGCCCCTGGAGACCCTCCGGCCTGAGCCGGCCTCCCCACTCGGCCCATCTGGAATCGGATCCCCCACTTTCTGTGGCCCGGGCGGGGAGCCCACTCTCACTGCGGTCCCCTGGGGAGGGGGCAGCGCGCAGCTGGGCGGCCGGCCCGGGGAGGCAGCCGCTGGCCTTCTCCCCGCGGTGCAGACCCGGGCCCCCCCCCCCCCCGTGCCCCCGCCCCGGCTTGTCTCCCCTCCCCAGAAAGCGCCTCTGACGCCTCCCGGCCGAGCCCAGGCCCGACCCCCCCCCACTCCTGGTCACCTCCCCAGGGCTTTCGCCTGCGCCCTGAGCCTGGCCCCAGTGCCGGGGAGTGTCCCGTGAGCGCCCGCGGGCCGGGGCGGGGCCGGGCTGGGCTAACCAGCCGGAGGCCGGCCCCAAGGAGAGGGAGACGGGGAAGGGGGGCGGGGCGGCGTGCCTTCGCCAAATGGAGCCGCCTCCGCCCTTCGAGACCGGCCCTTGGGGGCAGCTAGGGGGCGCATGGAGAGAGCACCAGCCCTGAAGTCAGGAGGAGCCGAGTTCAAATCTGCCCTCAGACACTGAACACTTCCTGGCTGTGTGACCCTGGGCGAGTCGCTTAACCCCAGCCTCAGGAAAAAAAAAAAAGAGACCCGGCCCTCGGCTCCCCTCCCCCCTCCCCATAGGCTCCCTCCCCCTCCCCTCCTCCCCCATGACGCCCCAGCCTCGATTCTAGTGGTCCCCTGGGCTGGCCATCTCCCCCTCCCCCCAGACTGTCCGCTTCTAGAGGCCCGGGAGTGCCGAGGAGCTTTCTCTCCGTGGTCGCTTTTAAAGTTGGCTTCCGTGATAATGAGCACTTATGAAGCTCAGGGAAGCCTTTCAGCCCTGAGGGAGGCTGGGGGCGGGCGGGGGCGGCCTCGTTCCCCCCGCGGGGGGAGTGGGGGGAGGGGCGCTGTGGGCCTCGGGATCTGCGGATTTTTGCTGAGGAAGGGGGGGTCCTGGGCTCTGGCCTGACGGCTCTTTCTGTGCCCCCAGCTGGGAGGATGCGGCATCCTGGGCGTGGGCATCTGGCTGGCGGTGACGCAGGGCAACTTCGCCACGCTCTCGCCCTCCTTCCCCTCGCTCTCGGCCGCCAACCTGCTCATCGTCACGGGCACCTTCGTCATGGTCATCGGCTTCGTGGGCTGCATCGGGGCCATCAAGGAAAACAAATGCCTGCTCCTCAGCGTGAGTGGGGCAGCGGGGGCGCGGGGGAGGGCGGGGCCGAGGGCTCTGGGAAGGAGGAGGGCCCCGGGCCCAGGGAAAGCCGCCCGCGGCCGCTTTCTTTAGCGGCCCCTCCCCCCAGCCCGCCGTGGCCCCTCGGACCCAGCTGGGGCAACCTGGGGCCGGGGCCTTCGGAAAATGCTCCCCGGGCCTCCAGGGACGCGGCGCCCCCTGGCAGCTCTGGGGGAGCAGGTGGCGCCCGGAAGGGCTCTGGCCTCCCCTTCCTCCCCCCGCGGCCAGAGGCAGCCGGCCCTGCGGAGGCCGGGCCCGGGCGGTCCCTCGGGCCCTCCTCCTCCTCCTGCCGGAGTCGCCTGGGGCTGCTGCCCCAGGCTCATCGCCTGGCACCACAGCGTCCGCCCCCAAGCACAAATCCTGTCCAGAATGAGTCAGAAAGCACCCATCAAGTGCCCACCGTGTGCAGACCCTGAGCGCCGGGTACAGAGAGGACAGTCCCAGTGCAAAGGCCCGACAACTGGGGAAACCCCAGAGGGAAGGCGCCAGGCTCGGGAAGGGCTGCGCGAGGGCCTTCCAGGGGGCAGGGGAGTGCAGTGGTCAGAACAGAGAAGGGGAGAGCCTTCCGGGGGACATCCAGAGGGAGAGGGAGGGGTCGTCGGGGAGACGGCTGGGGGGGCACATGAGGAAAGCGAGTGGGGTGACAAGGGCTTTGAATGCCAAGCCACCCCGGAGGCCCCTTGGCCGCTGAGCACAGCGCGGTCTAAGAGTTGGCGCATCCGGGCTGATAGAGGAGGGAGGGATCCCGCTTAACCTCTCTGGGGGCCTCAACTAAGCCCTTCCTCCAGACTCACTGCCCTGCCCAGGGCTGGACTCCCCCGAAGGAGGGAAGGAGCGAGGGCTGTTATGGGCCAGAGCTCTGAACTTGAAAGAAGGAATTTTTTTTTTTTTTGCTGAGGCAATTGGGGTGAAGTGACTTGCCCAGGGTCACACAGCTAAGTAAGATGTTAAGTGTCTGAGGAGATTTGAAGAAAGAAAGGATTCTTACAAGGTGCTAAGTCAGTGGGAATTGAGAGAGACGATCGATACACGGCTCAGTAGGGTTGATTTATTCCTACAAGATGTTATGGGCCAGAACTTGAGGCAAGGCACTGAGCGGACTTGAGGAGACGTGGTTAAACTAGTTCAGCATTGATTTCATCCTGCAACAAATAGTGGTTCCTAGTGATTTGGTGACTGCTGTGCGCTCAGTGTGGGGCGGATGAGCCGGAAGCTCTCAGGGCAGCCGGACAAGCGCAGCCGGACAAGGGCAGCCGGACAAGCGCAGCCGGACAAGGGCAGCCGGACAAGCGCAGCCGGACAAGCGCAGCCGGACAAGCGCAGCCGGACAAGGGCAGCCGGACAAGCGCAGCCGGACAAGGGCAGCCGGACAAGCGCAGCCGGACAAGCGCAGCCGGACAAGCGCAGCCGGACAAGGGCAGCCGGACAAGCGCAGCCGGACAAGCGCAGCCGGACAAGCGCAGCCGGACAAGGGCAGCCGGACAAGCGCAGCCGGACAAGGGCAGCCGGACAAGCGCAGCCGGACAAGGGCAGCCGGACAAGGGCAGCCGGACAAGGGCAGCCGGACAAGCGCAGCCGGACAAGGGCAGCCGGACAAGGGCAGCCGGACAAGCGCAGCCGGACAAGGGCAGCCGGACAAGGGCAGCCGGACAAGGGCAGCCGGACAAGCGCAGCCGGACAAGGGCAGCCGGACAAGCGCAGCCGGACAAGGGCAGCCGGACAAGGGCAGCCGGACAAGCGCAGCCGGACAAGGGCAGCCGGACAAGGGCAGCCGGACAAGCGTAGCCGGACAAGCGCAGCCGGACAAGCGCAGCCGGACAAGGGCAGCCGGACAAGGGCAGCCGGACAAGCGCAGCCGGACAAGGGCAGCCGGACAAGGGCAGCCGGACAAGGGCAGCCGGACAAGCGCAGCCGGACAAGCGCAGCCGGACAAGGGCAGCCGGACAAGCGCAGCCGGACAAGGGCAGCCGGACAAGCGCAGCCGGACAAGCGCAGCCGGACAAGGGCAGCCGGACAAGCGCAGCCGGACAAGGGCAGCCGGACAAGCGCAGCCGGACAAGCGCAGCCGGACAAGGGCAGCCGGACAAGCGCAGCCGGACAAGCGCAGCCGGACAAGGGCAGCCGGACAAGCGCAGCGGGACAAGGGCAGCCGGACAAGCGCAGCCGGACAAGGGCAGCCGGACAAGCGCAGCCGGACAAGCGCAGCCGGACAAGGGCAGCCGGACAAGCGCAGCCGGACAAGGGCAGCCGGACAAGCGCAGCCGGACAAGCGCAGCCGGACAAGGGCAGCCGGACAAGGGCAGCCGGACAAGCGCAGCCGGACAAGGGCAGCCGGACAAGCGCAGCGGGACAAGGGCAGCCGGACAAGCGCAGCCGGACAAGGGCAGCCGGACAAGCGCAGCCGGACAAGGGCAGCCGGACAAGCGCAGCCGGACAAGCGCAGCCGGACAAGCGCAGCCGGACAAGGGCAGCCGGACAAGCGCAGCCGGACAAGGGCAGCCGGACAAGCGCAGCCGGACAAGGGCAGCCGGACAAGCGCAGCCGGACAAGCGCAGCCGGACAAGGGCAGCCGGACAAGCGCAGCCGGACAAGCGCAGCCGGACAAGGGCAGCCGGACAAGCGCAGCCGGACAAGGGCAGCCGGACAAGCGCAGCCGGACAAGCGCAGCGGAAGCTCCCGAGGCTGGGCCAGATTCATTCCATCGCCCACCTGGGTGGTGGCTGAGGCTGAAGCACAAGCCCTTGGAATTCGGGGAGATTCAGCGGGCGGGGAAGGAGGCCGGAGCTCCAGCTCTCAGGACCAAGGGCAGACTGAAAGGCCTCCAGAAGGCTGCCCAGCCCCAGGAGGGAGAGGATAAAGGATCTGGACTCTAAGAAAGCTAACCGGCCGCAGGAAAGGAGACAAGAACTGGAAAAAGACCATCAAGGCCCCGAATCCCTGGCTGCACGTGTGGTGGTTACTGAACTGAAAGGAAGGCTGCCTCCGGAGACCCCAAGCAAATCGAACCCAGAACATTACACTTTAGAGAGAATATTCCAGAGGGGCTTCTGGGCAGCACCGCCCTGCAGGGACAGAGCCGCCCCCAGACCCGCGGAAGGAAAGACTTGCATCAGAGGTTGGCCCTTCCGTCTGCCGGACTCACACTGCCAGCGGAGAGGGACCTTTCGGTTTCCTCTGCCGCCCCTTGTTCTTCCAGGACCCCCGGCTTAGGGCCCTTCATCTGTGTCCGCTCCCTGGTGATCAGGCTTGGGCGGCGGAGCCCCAGCACCAGCAGGGCGCCGTCATCCATGGAGGGCAGCGCTCCCACGCTCTGCTTTCTGTACGCCCGATCTCCAGCCCCTTCACTGAAGCGGGAGGGCCGGTCCCCAGGACGCAGGCTCATTCCTAGTCCCGGCCGCGCTGTTCGGCGGAGAAGACGCCTTCCCGACTCCCGCTCTCCCGAGACCCGGGCTCATTGGGATTCCCTACCCGCTGGAGATTCCGGCGCGCCCCCCGCCGCCAGGGTCCTGCCCCCCCCCCCCCCAGGGAGCTTCCCGCCGTTCCAGCCCGCCCCAAGCTCTGTGTGGTTCTGCTTGTGGCCGCAGGGGCTGGGCCGCCCCGCCATTTAGGGTTCTGGCGCTGGGGGGGGGGGGGGCTCGGGGCCGCAGAGAATGGAGTCTAGGTGAGCCCACAGGAGACGCGGCCGCCGTGGCGGAGAAGGGAGTGGGAGCGGTGGGTGAGACCCAGGCCAGCGCCAGCCCTGGCAGAGCTGGAGTGTTCCCGTCCCAAGCGGGAGGGACCTCCGGAGCCCAACCTGACCCCCCACGCCCCTCCCTCCCCCCCTCCTGCCTCTCCCTGGCCTCCTAACCCTCTCCCCCGCTTTTCCCCGGAGGTGGGAGAAGGGCGGGCTTGTGCTCCTGGGAAATTGTCTTTCCTTCCCTACCGTCTTTGGCCCTTTATTTTATCCTGAAAATTTATGGGTTCAAGGGTTCCGCTTCTCATCAGCCGCAGCGGCCGCCTCCCCTCCCCCTCTCTGAATCATCCCGCCTTCCGAGGGGCTGCGGGAGGGCTGGGGGAAGGCGTGGCCGCTCTTGGGGCCGGGGAGGGCCATTAATCGGGACGAGAGAGGCTTCTGGAGGGGGAGGATCCCCGTGGGCTTTGAGGGGGCGGGAGAGGAGGACGAAAACTAGGAGACTGGCTGGGGGCGGGGCTTTGGATTCTCAGCCCACCCCATTCCTGTGTTATTTAAGGGATAAAAACCCTCCCTGGAGGAACGGTCCGCCTGCGGCGGTCCTGGTCCCCTTCCTCTTCCCTCCCCCCTGCATCCCGACTTGCACCTCTGGTTCCCAGCGCCCGCCTGGGTTCTACCCCAGAATGCCCTCGGGCGCCCCCCACAATCTGCTTCTTTCCCGGGGTCATCCCTCTGTTGCTCATGTATGTTAGCCGCCCACGTGTGCACCCCCCACACGCTCTGAAGGGAAGGACTTGGTCATGGTTCCACTTGGGTGGGCACTGGGGCTGGGGCTGCCTGGGGGGGGCTGCCTGGGGGGGGACTGGGGCTGGGGCTGCCTGGGTGGGCACTGGGGCTGGGGCTGCCTCCTGGGGGGGGGACTGGGGCTGGGGCTGCCTGGGGGGGGACTGGGGCTGGGGCTGCCTGGGGGGGGGCACTGGGGCTGGGGCTGCCTGGGGGGGGCACTGGGGCTGGGGCTGCGGGGGGGGGGGGGGGGGGCACTGGGGCTGGGGCTGCCTCCTGAGTGGGCACTGGGGGCCTTGCTGTCTCTGACACCTTCCTCTCTTCCTCAGTTCTTCGTCATGCTGTTAATTGTGTTCCTGCTGGAGCTCACCGTGGCCATCCTCTTCTTTGTCTACACAGACCAGGTAAGTGGCTGCCGGCTGTCTGCTTCTCCGTCCCCCTCATCCCTCGCCGGTTACCCATCGGCCTCACTGCAGAGTGAGGGGCTCCCTCCTGCACCCCTCACTGTGCCCGCTGTTACTGGCGCGTCCTTGGGCCGGGGCCGCAGAGGGCCAGCTGGAGCAGTAGGTCTGGGGATCCTCTGCATTGAAGGGGAGGGGACACACATTTATGGAGCGCCTACTGTGTGTTTGGCACTTGACAAAAAGCCGAGGGACCTAGTGGCCAGTGAGGAAGGTCTGAAAGGCCTGGTGGCCAGTGAGGAAGGCCCGAGGGGCCGGGTGGCCAGTGAGGAAGGCCTGAGGGGCCGGGTGGCCAGTGAGGAAGGCCCGAGGGGCCTGGAGTTCTTGGGAGCTGTCTACACTTGCAGGTTCTGAGCTTAAAACAGAGGCTGGGCTTGGTTGTTCCAGCCCTGTGAATTGGGCTGTTTGAGGGAGGAAGGATGTCGTCAAATGGAGTTCTTTCCTCCAGAATCAGCCTGGACCACAGAAAATGAGCATGCAAATGAGGGGGGCTGGAGGGAGGGACTCCTGAGGCTGTGGTCCCCGGTTCCCGAGGTTCCCTTGGCGAGCACCTGAAATCCCATTCCCAGAGGCCCACGTCCGCCTTCCGGGTGTCAGGGAGGGGCTGGCTCTTCTGCCCTGGAGCTGGTGTCTGAGGCTGTTGGCTGCCTGCAAACAAAGCCCCTAGAACCTGCTGTGGGTCCCCAGTTCCCCCTCCCTCTGCACCATGCCCCTTCCAGCCCAGCCCGGCCAGAGAAGACCCCAGGGCTGGGGGGGTGAAACCCCGATATAGCCTGGCTGAGTGTTGTGGAAGAAAGCAGAGGAAGATCCGGTAGTGGTCAGAAAAGACGGGCCCATCTGGTCTGGGCCTCCGGAATAAGTGGACGGCAGGACCCTCAGCTCGTCCCGCCAAGGGTCCTTAAGCACCTACCTCTCTTCTCTGGCTCCCAGCGGCGACTGGAGCCCCTGGGCTTCTACAATGGGCCGGAGGTGAGGCAGGGGCAGCCTGGGAGGGGCAGGAGGAGAGGCCAGCCTGCTCGGTGACCCTGCAAGGACCAGGGAGGCTTAGACTTGTGCCGGTCCTGCCAGGAGCCCTCCACCGGCGAGCTCGTGGGCTCCCCTGCTCAGGCCAGCTCTGGCTAGGGGCCCCGAGCCCCGGAACTCGGGGCACCGTCCTCAGAGCAGCCGCCGGCCCAGCCCACAGGCCGCCTCTTGGTTCTCAGGCACCTCGCAGTCCTGACTGAAACCTCCCAGCTGTGTGCCCTTAGACAAAGCTCCAGCCCGGTTCCTTTTCAGCCAAATGGAGGCCACGGTGCTTGTTCCCCCGCCCCGGCCCTCAGGGTCCCTCCAGGAAAGTGTCCTGTATAAATGGGGGCTGCAGTAAATTAGCATGAATTCACCTCAGGGAGCCAGCTGGAAGGGAGGGCTCATCAACGCCCTAGGGGGTGGGGCTGCCAGGGGCAGGCACCTGCGGGGTCTCCGCTCCTCCAGGGCGGCCTCCATCCCTGTGGGAGCCTCCCAGCCTCCTCTGCTTCTCTTCCAGATTGACACGTACGCCCAGCGGGACCTGAAGAAGGGGCTGCACTTGTACGGGACTGAGGGGAACATCGGTCTCACCAATGCTTGGAGCATCATCCAGACAGATGTAAGTGCTCCCACGGTGCTCGGCCAGGTGCTCGGCCCTTGCTCAGCAGAGCCTCGGCTAGGGTCTCTTCTGGCTGGTCGCGGTCTGCGGCTCCGGAGGGAGCTTTTCCTCCCAGCTCTGTCAGCTGCCAGAGGGCCAGCCCAGCAGACAGAAGGCCCTGTCTGAGGGCTCGAATGAGCGTCCAGCGGCCCAGGACGGATGCTCGGGGGGGGCTCCTGCAGAGCCGCTTCCACTCAGGACTGCGGTTTTCCGGCTGCCCGAGCGGTTCGCCCCCTCCTCACCGTGCTGGGGCCTAGCCCAGGCTTCCATCTTGTCCGAGGGATTTTGCCCAGTGCTCTGGGAAAATCTAGGTGAGGGGGATCTCCAAGCTGCCTTTCATCTGGCCAGTGTGCAGCCTGTCTGTCGCCGGTCTGACCGTCTGGATGCAGTTTGGCTGGCCCGGGTTGGTCGGCCAAGGGTTTCAGGGGAAGAAGTCGGCTCACCAGGGGGTGGTTTTTGGGGGGGACTGAGGTGATGTTTGACGCTTTCCCTTTCCTTGGGGTCTTTCCCAGAGTCTCCCAGTGGATCCAGGGACTTTCTCCATTTCCTTGCAATGAGTCCATCTGTACGGCCCCTCCCCCAGCCATTGGGCCAAGCCCGGGCTGATTACTGTCTGGAAGAGTGGGCTGGAAGCCCCCGAGGGCAGGGACCACTGGCTGCTGCCTTCCTTCTCCTGCTCCAGTGCTTGTTGGGGGGGGGGGGGCTGAAGCAGGGAGCGTGTGGTGCTCTCTGTCTGGGTCCTCTGGTGTTCCCTGGCAGACAGGGCCAAGCTCCTGCCCCTTCTCTGACCCTCCTTTGTCCTCAATGTGGCTGAAACGTCCCAAGGGGCGCCTGGCACTTGGTGAACAGATGAAGGAAGTTCCTGAGTTTTAGCTGGACAGGGCAGTGCTCAGGGTGATGACGTCGGGGGACCCTTTGGGCTGGTTCTCTGAGCCTGGCTTCCTCAGGGCCTTTCCCAGAGTTCTCTGGACCCCACGGCCCCAGAACTTACCCGGGGAAGGGGTGGTGGCGGTTGCTGTGCTCCTCTTCCCATTGATGTTTCTCTGTGTGGCAGCTTTGCCCCTTATGGACTGGGTCCAGGTTTGGGTCCAGCAGAGGGGATATGGGGAGAGAAGCCGGGGCTCGGGGACGCTGCCCTCCCTCCCACTGGGGGCAGAAGGAGCGGACACACAGAGTTCAGCAAAGCTGCCCCTTTGCTGCTGCACCTTCCTGTGGCCAATTCGGGCAAATTCCCCTCTTGTCACCGGCAGCCGGCTTGCCCACAGCCCCCCGGCCCCAGCCAGGGAAAGTCAGCAAGTGAGGGAAGAGGGGAGAGGAGTGCGGCCCAGGCGGCCGGCCCACTGAGGAAGTAGCACAGGCTCCCGAGTGCTTCTGGGAGGAGGCCCCGAGCCGGGCCCTGCCGGCCAGGAGGTGCGGGACCAGCCGCCCAGGCAGGGGGAGCTGAGCCTTGGGCCGGGGCTGTCAATCCCTTCCCGCCAGCACTCCCACTCCCATTTCTGAGCAGAGGCAAGGAGCCAAGAGTCAGGAGGAAACGATTTCCCAAAGGTCCCCGCCTGCCATGTCCGCCATCAGTCAGCAGCGTCCTCCCTCCCAAATGTCAGTGCGGGAGGCGGGGGCGCCCGCAGAGACTCATCCGCGCGGTGCCGTAAACAAGCGGAAGGACAGAGCCCCCTCTATTTGCCTTTGACTCATTCTGCGACGGCGCGGAGCCAGCCACCTGCTGGCAGTCTGGCTGCGCGATGGAGAGCGGCCCGGGCCGGGAAGACTGCGGTCACCGTGGGGCCGCCTGCCCGGCCGGCCGGCCAGCTTCCCTCCCAGCCCCAGATCCCAGGCGTCGGCGTCAGCACCGGCCAGTGTGGACAGCGCTGGGCCGGCTGCCCAGAAGCCCTCCCTGTTCCTTGTTAGAGAGCCTCTGTGCCCCGAGACTGTGAGGGTGAGCCCGATCCAAGCCCCCAAGGACACGGGGAGGAGGCAGGCTTGGGGAACCCCCTGGGCCGTCCCGGTGGAGCCGCTCGGGGCTTGGGAGGGACGGCTCCTCGGTCTTCCCCTCACAGCCTCCGGAGGCTGGTCCGGATTGGTCACGGTTGTCTTCGCCCGGCCGGCTCCCTCTCCTCTGCCTCAGTTCATACAAGGCTACTCAGATTTCTCTGAATCCCCTCCCCCCACAACGTCTTATGGCTCCATCGCATTCATAGGGCAGCAGTTGTTGCGCCGTTCCCGGCTGCTGGGCCCTTTGCCACTGCAAGAAGGCCGCTAGGAATATTTTTGTGCATTTGTTTCCAAAGTTCCTTGCGGGTGTAGACTTAGGACAAGTATCCCTAGGTCAGATGCTAGGCACAATTCAATAGCTTTGGGGGCGTAGTTCCAAACTGTTCTCAGAATGGTTCTCAGCTTCTTTCCAGGACCCGAATGTCGCTGCTTTTTCCTAACCCCTCCAGAAGTTATTTCCCCTTTTTGTTAACTTTGCCAAAAATGGACAAAAAAGTTGGTGAATGTGAGCATGTTTTTTCTTCTTTTCCCTTCTCGAATTTTATATGGTTACGGACTGCTTGGAGTTCTTCCTCAGAAGACTGTTTATATTCTTTGGCCACTTCATCGATTGGGGAATGACTCTTATAAATTTGACTCAATGCTCTACACATCTTAAAAATAAGGCCTTTAGCAGAGAAACTTCCCGCAAAGCCTTTCCCCATTTTCCTGCTGCTCTTCTAATTTTAGCTGCATTGGTTTTGTTTGTGCCGGCACGTTTGATGTTAGGAAATCAACATTGTCCAGGGGTTTTCCTTCCAGTTCTCGCTTGCCTGGAGTCTTGTGGGGGCAGCGGGGTTAGGGGGCGGGCAGCCTGAGGTTTTTCCAAGCCCTCCCGGGTACCCTCAGGCTGCCCAAGGGGTGCTTGCATCTGAGGGGTGCAGACACTGCCTGGACACAGGGCAGCCCCCCACCCCGCGTCCTCCCGGTCTTTCTGCTCTTCCAGTTCCGGTGCTGTGGGGTCTCCAACTACACCGACTGGTTCGAGGTGTACAACAGCACGAGGGTGCCCGACTCCTGCTGCCTGGAGTTCAGCGAGAGCTGCGGGCTCCATTCTCCGGGCACCTGGTGGAAAGCAGTGAGTCCGGGCGAGCCCCCAGCCTGCCGTCCCGGGAGTCTCCTTAGTGACGGTGCCATTCCCCGGGGCCCCTTGCCCGACTCATGGTGGGAGAGGGTCCCACAGTCAGCCGGGGCCGCGGCCAAGTCCCTGCGGGGCCCCCACGCCTAGTTTCCTGCCCCCAAGCTTCTGGTCTCAGAGCAGGTGGATCTGGCAGGTCTGTGGGAGGCAGGGCCCCTGAGAGGTTCTAGGTCGCCACACTGGGTCGGTCTCCAGGACCTCGGACGTCCCCGCCGGAGGGGCTTCTGGGGGCCGAGCCCAGCTGAGGCTTGCTGTCTTTCCAGCCCTGCTATGAGACGGTGAAGATCTGGCTTCAGGAAAACCTCCTGGCCGTGGGGATCTTCGGGCTGTGCACGGCTCTGGTCCAGGTGAGGGAGCCTGGCTCTGGACCATCGGGATCTAGGAGGCGGCCTGGGGCAGGGGGCGCCCCAGGGACCTGGACCTTCCTCTGGCCTGGGGTTAGATGGGCCCCACCCAGGCCCCTCCCACGGCCCGGTGATCCCCTGGAGAGCCGGTGAGCTGCCTTAGGGAGCGAGGGTCCCAACAGCTGGTGCCCGTGGGCTGCCGCCGTCCCGGGGCCCAAACCCGACCCAAGGATGGCAGCCCCTTCCTCAGCTGCTTTCCCTCAGCCACTGCAGGTGGCGCCACATGAGCTCAGAGCTGGGACCTGGAGAGCTCTGGGACCAAGCCTCCCCCTGTATAGATGGGGAAACTGAGTCAGCCCCCCCCCCCCGGCCGGGGATTTGGGCACGGGGGCTCAGCTTCTTCCCAGTTTTCTTCTCCGCTTGGCCCTCCTGGGGTCCTGGCTTAAAGGCCTGTGAATGAACGAATGGATGGCTGCGGGCTGGGCCGCTCCCAGGAGGTCAGCTGCCAATAAACATGAAGTGCCAGGCCCTGAGCCGGCCCTGGGGATAAGGGCATGAAGCCAGGCAGCCCCTGCCCTCGAGAACCTTCCTCTGGCAGAAGACACCACGAAAGGGGAGGGGGACAAGTCCGGGAAGGGGGAGCCCAGGAGCTCACCCCCCTCCCTGTTTCTTGTAGATTCTCGGCCTGACCTTCGCCATGACCATGTATTGCCAAGTGGTGAAGGCAGACACCTACTGCGCGTAGAGCCAAGCCTGCGGCCGCCCCCGCCTCCCTCCCAAAGGACCCGGGGACAGTTTCCTTCACGTTCATTCACCCTATTTAGTCACCCTCGTAAACGGCTTCCCGGGGGGGGGGCACGGACCCCCAGCCCAGGAGGGCCCAAGGTCAAGGGCGGGCGCCCAGGACCTGAGCAGCCCCCCCCCCCACTGACCCGGAGCGCTTGGGGGGCTTCCCCCGAAACCCCCGCTGCATCCTCGGTCAGTCTGCCCCGGGCTCCGGCTCCTCAGGCCTTCCTTGTGTTTGCCCCCAGAGCCCCACTCAGGAGGAGTCTGCCCCTCCAGGCGGGCGCCCCCTAAGGTCGGGGAGGGACCAGAGCAGGTCGGTGAAAGGAGAGTGCCCCTCCCCGCTGCCCCCGCAGTGCTCCCTGCTGCTGGCGGGTGAGTCCTCCCATTTACCATCTGCGGGACTCGGACCAGAGGCGGCCCCGGGGGGCGGGGGGGGCAGACCCAGGAGGCTCCTTTGTGTTTGCGGATGTGTCTCGACTTCAGTAAACGTTGTGAGTGCGCAGCAGCCTTCTGTCCACGCGTGTGTCCGTCCGCTGTGGTCCCGGGGGCCCCTGCCTCGGACCTGGTCTCCCCCCAGACTCATCTGGAGAGGGAACACCCGAGGACACACTAGCCCCTCCCAGCCAAGCCCCCCAGCGGCGCAGCCAGAGCTCTCCTAGGCCCGAACTGGCCGCGCCGGGGCTCCCGTCCCCTCGGAGCAGTTCGGCTGCCTGGGCCGCTGATGGGGGCCCGGGGGCTGAAACCACGCTCGCTCTGCCGCCGGGCAGCAGCGCGAATGCAGCGCTTCTTGTGTCCGAGCCTGAGGAGCCGGACGCAAGCCGCCATTCTAGTAAAGGAGTGCTCCTGGCGCCCCGAGGTGGGGAGGGGGCTGGGGCTCACCGAGGGCTCGCACCAGGGTTCAAAGTATTCTCTTCCCTGTGCAAACTGCGAGGCTAGCCTCGGCCCCAACTCCGACGCAATGCCCGCCGAGGCCCTCGGGACCAGGCTGGCCCGCAGCGGGGCCGGACCCGGAAGCTGGAGGGGGATGAGGCTGGGGGAGGCCGGGAGGCGGCCCGGGTCAGTGCCGAGGCAGACACGCTGAAGCAGGAGCAGGGGATTTTGGGGGGTGCAGAATGGACTCCAAGGAACCATTGCCCGGGGGAAGGAGCAGCCCGGTCCTGTCTCCCTAGAGGGCCCGGGGTCGTTGTCAGCAGCCACCCCAGCGCGGAAGGGCTTTCCTTGGGCCTGGTGGGGTCCTGGGCCGGGGCATCTGCCTGGGGGCCCTTCCCTGACGGGAGGAGCCGAGGCGCCTGCCAAGCTGCCTTGGGCGTGGGGGGAGCACTCCCTGCCAACCATACTGAATCGCTGGTCCTGCTCATGGCGGAGTCAGGGAAGGGCCTGCGCACAATTCGCGGGGTACACGTGGGCCCACAGCGTCCCCCCTTTAGTCCCGAGCCTGACCCCTGCCCAGCGAGGAGGGGGACAAAGGGGGCCGGGCCCTGCGGGACCTGCCGGCTCGGAGCCTCGGCCGAGGAGGAAGCTGGGGGGCTGGGGGGTGTGGGCGGCCTGCATCCGCTTATGGCCGAGTTAAAACAGGAGGGGGTCCGGCGCCCCCCACGGCAGGGCAGTCTGGGGGAGAAGGGCCCCTCTCCCGCCGGCTCTGTGGCCCTCAGGGCCAGGGGCTGGGCTCGGGAGTCCAAGGGAATGGGGCCGGAGCTTCCGGCGGAAAACGAAGGGCCCATTAGTCCGTCCCGGCAGCGCGAGGCTCCATTTGCCAGCGCGGACCTGGAGCCGGGAAATCTGTGCCCAGCCTGGATCCCGGCCCCAGGCCTTTCCCCGGAGCTGGCCCTGGTGCTGACGAAGGCCCGCCCCTCCCCCAGGCTAAGGCTTCCCACAGAGACTTAGGACTCGGGAGAAAGTCCTCCCCTCCCCCAGCCCTGGGATGGAGCTGACCGTGGTGCTGACGGAAGAGTTCCCTCCCACCTCCCCCCAGCCTCAGGATGGCCAGGCGTTCCCATGGAGCCGATGAAAGAATCCCCCCTCCCCCACAGAGCTGACCATGGTGCTGATGGAAGACTCCCCTCCCCCCCTCCTGACTGACAGCAGCGCCCCCCCCATGTGCAGGTGAGCGGGTGGCTCCATGGGCTTGTGTGAGGAAGTGCAGGCAGCCTCTCACTGACTCCGGCCCTTGGGGATGCCCAGAGCAGGCCGTGGGCCCCTCCCCTTCTCCCCCCTCCCAAGGGCTCTTGGGAAATCCCCAGCCGGGCTGGGTCCACACACCTGGGGCGCTGGCTGCAGGAGCCGCTGCCGTGGAAAGCCAAGGGTTAAGCAGGCATTTCTGAGCCGTCTGGACCGCCTGCAAGGGCCGTCCCCAGGGGGCGCTGCCTTTGAAAGCTGCCTGGCTTAATGAGCACTACCAGAGCGGCCTCCAGCAGGCTCGTCCCCGGGGATCCCGGGCTCTGGGCGCCCCCCTTCCCTCTCAGTTCCAGGACAGAAGAGGTCCCGGCCCCAGGGAGACACCAGAGCCAACTCTTGACAGGAAAGAACCAGACACGTGTATTCCACGGAGATTTCCCCGTCACCCCCAATGACATACAAAAGTCTAATTCTTAAAAAAAGTACAACCAAGGACGCTGGCTCAGTTTGAGGAGAGAAGCCGCGGGAGCTCGGCGCCCAGCCTCACAGGAGGTCGTAGAAGTAGTCCAGGCCTTGTCCCAGCTCCCAGATGGCAACGCCCGTGCCCAGCTCCTTGGCGAGCTCCAGCCGCAGCTGAATGGACTGAGAGAGAGGAGACCTCCCGGTCACTCCCGGGGTCTGTGCTCGGGTCAGAGAGCAACGCTGCGCTCGGCAGAGGGCGCCCAACGCCAGGTGGGGAAGAACCCGCTCCGAGACACAAAGGCCCTGACTGTGGCCTCTGAAGGGCAAATTGACAAAAGGAGTAGGGGCTGAAACGTTCCTGTCCTTTGCACGTGAGCAGGTCTGTGGGTCAGAGGTCACACAGAGAAAGAGCCCCCTAAAAGTCACCCAAATGAAGGGGGAACCAAGCTGGTCCAACCAGGTCCCTCGGGGGCCCATCTCATCCCCACGTGCCCCCGGCCTTGGTCCTGCAGAGACCCCGGACGAGGGCACGATCGGCCCAGACAACACCTCGCTAAGCCAGCGGGACCTGCGGCCAATGCCGGGAGCCGAGGCTGCTGGTGGGGGCTACCTTTGCGGCCCCCCAACATTCTGGCATGCCCCCCATATCTTGCAGGATTACGCTCTGGTCCTATCGAGCGAAGCTCAGAATCCAGCACCCGGGCCCCATGGGTAGCACGGCCCGGCCTGCTCTCACTCCGGCCTTTCCCCAAGTTGGAGGGTGGGGGGTCAAGGGTACGCCGGCTCTGGGAGACCAATGGCCCTCCTGGGCAGAGTCAGGCCCATCTGCTCCACGGCCCTGGCAGGGGAGGGCGACCAGAAGGGTCTGGGGGAGGGGCAAGAGGCCAGGCTCCCCAGTGTAGGGCCTGGGGTTGACGCCCAACCCCCAGGCCTCTGGGAGGAGCACAAACCAACCTACCTTTAGGGTTGGGAAGAAGATCAAATGCTTTCTGCTCTTGCTTCTGAAAGACACAAGGAGGCGTGTGGGGAGTGGGATTTCTCAGCCACTTTCCTCGGTACAAGCTGAGGGTCCCGCTGACTGCCAGGCCCCCCCACTCTGGATCTCCCCCTCCAGACCTTGCCCTGCTCCAGACGGGCTCCCTAAAGTCCCAGGTCTAGGAGGCACTAAGGGTAAAGGGTCTGTGGCCACGTTGGGGAGTCCTCTCCCCAGCCTTGTGGTCCTTGCTCCTGCCCACGCTGTTCAAGGAGAACGAGCCCACTCTGAGAGCCCGACCGTCTCCTGGCTTGGCCGGTCAGTCAGCTGTGGATGCCCACTGAGCTCTCCGGCCTGCCCGGCTTCCTGGCACTCGCTCTGCTTCCACCCAGTGGGATGCATGCCGAGGCTCGGGCCTGTCCAGTCATGCCTTCGTCCTCCAGGTGCCGGCCTTCCCACCAGCGTGGCGCCATCCTGCCCGTGGGGCACAGGGACCCTTCTGGAGCAGGGAAGACCTGGACAAGGGGACCCGAGGGGAGCAGGAAGGGCCGGATGACCCCGGCCTGGGAAGCTTGATGTTCACATGCCCCTCAGCCCTGCAGCTGCACCCTCTGGGGGGTAGAGGGCACAGGTTTCCGGGTCCAGGCCCCCTCCCACCCCCATCCCCCCCAAGCCCCAGACCACTCAGGGGCTCAGCGCTCACCTCTTGTACTCAAAGTAGTGCTCGGCAAACTCTTGGTGCCAGAGCAGCTTGGGCTTGTGATCTTTTAGGACCCGGATGTACCTGAGGAAACCGGGAAAAACCCCAAAGGGCGTCAGGCTGGGGCAGCCCAACGTGCCCCAGAGCCCCGGGAGCCGCCCCCAGCCCAGGCCTTTGTGCACCCGCTCACACAGGCCCCCCAACATCCTTCTCCGCAGGCACTCTGCCTCACTCGCTCCAGCACAACTTGTAAACAAAGTAGATGGATATCAGTGAACGCAAATAAATGGGGGCCTCAAATGGGGGTGATAACCCCAGATATTCGGGGTGGTTCTGGGTCCTGGGGGAAGCCCAGAATCCTCGGAGCCACGTGGGGCATTCCCAGAGTTACCGAGGTCAGGAGGACGGGCTGGCTTCCAGCTCTAGTCGCCTAAAGTCAGATTTAGACAAAAGAACGTCCCGAAGGGCAAATGAAGCATTTCCTGGGTGAAACTGAGCACACACCGAGGGGGGGATGTAGGGGGTGTCTCGGGCCCCACCTCCTTTTAAGGCCTAAGCTGTTTGTGCCGGGACCCCACAGTGGGACAAGGACTGCCGGCCACACCTCAAATGACCTCCAGGAGCGCCTCGGGCCCCCTGGCTGCTCCCTCTCCGCCACTGCCTCAGCGGCTGTCAATCAGATCTCTCCAGCCCTGAGCACAGGGGTCTGCACACAGCTGGCAGTTAATGTTTGCTCTAATGAAACAGCAGGACGGTTTCTGCCCGGCACGGTGCCCGGAGGCGGGGGCACTTCCTGGGCAGCTCTGGCAGATCTGCCTGCTGGTGGCCCCGGGTTTGGGATCCAGAGCAGAGTTTTCTCTCTTCCCCAGAATCCTTTGCGTTCAGATCTAAGTCAAGATGTAGCCAAGACTCTAAGGAAAAAGTCGGGGCAAACCAGCAGAGACGGAATTAAGGCAGCGTGGGGGGCCCCGGAGAGGCCAGCCACGAGGGGGAGCCCCGGGAACCCCGAGCCACAGGCCCAGATGCTGGGGAGCCCTCTGCCGCCTCCTCCGAGCGTGTGCCCTCTTCCTAGCTGGGGAGCCCGGGCTGCCCCCGGGTAAAAATGGGCACCGAGCAGCCCCTGCCCCCGGGGGGCCTTGAGCCCTCGCCACGACTGGGCCGGGCGGGGGACCTTGAGCAGACGGGAGCCGCTGGCTCAGCAGACCTGCCAAGGTCGCCCGCAGCCTCCGCTCAGCGGCTATTTATGGAGATGCTGAGGAGGGCGGGCAGGCGGGCATGCCCCAGGCCCACAGCCCGGGGCTCACTGCCAGCCCGAGGTCAGCTGGCCAGTGGAGCTTGTCTTTGTGAGGATCAGACTGGGGGAGGGGGGTCCCCTGCGGGGTGAGGGTGACGGGGGAGGTCCCCTGCAGGGTGAGGGTGACGGGGGGTCCCCTGCAGGGTGAGGGTGATGGGGGAGGTCCCCTGCGGGGTGAGGGTGACGGGGGGGGGGGTCCCCTGCAGGGTGAGGATGAGGGGGGGTCCCCTGCGGGGTGAGGGTGACGGGAGGGGTCCCCTGCGGGGTGAGGGTGACGGGGGGGGGGGTCCCCTGTGGGGTGAGGGTGACGGGAGGGGTCCCCTGCGGGGTGAGGGTGACGGGGGGGGGGGTCCCCTGTGGGGTGAGGGTGACGGGGGGGTCCCTGCGGGGTGAGGGTGAGGGGGGGGGGGGGGGTCCCCTGCGGGGTGAGGGTGACGGGGGGGGGGTCCCTGTGGGGTGAGGGTGACGGGGGGGTCCCCTGCGGGGTGAGGGTGAGGGGGGGGTCCCCTGTGGGGTGAGGGTGAGTCCCCTGCGGGGTGAGGGTGACGGGGGGGGGGTCCCTGCGGGGTGAGGGTGAGGGGGGGGGGTCCCCTGTGGGGTGAGGGTGATGGGGGGGCCCCTGTGGGGTGAGGGTGACTGGGGGGGGGTCCCCTGCGGGGTGAGGGTGACAGGGGGGTCCCTGCGGGGTGAGGGTGAGGGGGGGGGTCCCCTGCAGGGTGAGCGTGACGGGGGGGGTCCCCTGCGGGGTGAGGGTGACGGGGGGGGGTCCCTGCGGGGTGAGGGTGACGGGGGGTCCCCGTTAGACGTCCAGCAGCCACCGGCAGTTGGATCGCGTATCCCGACATCCAATGGAGCCATAATCAAGGACACGAGTGGGATCTGGGCAAGCTCAGTGGCGCAGGGTAGAGGAAGCGCACACGTGACAAACCCCAAGATCCAAGCTTTGGGGATAAGAACTTAGCATTTTCGGAAAAGTGGAAAGTAGTCTGGCGGAAAGCAAGCCCAGCGTGTCGCACGTCTGCCCACAAAGCAGTCCGCGATGACTCTGCTTGTTTTCACCAGGTACCGGGTTCAGTGACTGGCCCAGGGTCCCACAGCCAGGAAGGGTTAAGTGTCTGAGAAGATCTGAACTCGCGTCCCTCAGAACCAGGGCTCTCCCCACCGCATTCCTGAGCTGCCCGCACGGGATTTAGCCACAAAAGGTGACGTCAGAAGGAGTGACACAAGCTCTGGGGTGAGCAGGGGTGGAGAGGACAAGCTGTGGCGTGCTTCTGTGGAGGCAGTGGGCGGGCAGGGGCTGCCATCAGGTGGAGATGGAAGTGGATGCCATGCAATACGGTCATGTGATAAGTCATGTGATAAGAAATGACAGGGATGGTTTCAGAAAAAAGCTGAGAAGACCTAAAAGAACTGTTACGGGGACAGAGCAGGAGAAGCAGAATGTTCTAGAGTTTGGACTCCAGAAGCCTCGGGCGCTTTGGCGTCTGCCTGCAGAAAGCTGCGGCCTCGGGGCGCCCCTGCAGGGCGGCTATCCCCTTCCTGTCTCCTTCCTTTTTGGACTGGCTCAGGACGATCTACTTTCTATGAACACGCCTTCTCGATAAGTACTGGGGTGGAATCAGGAAGTGAGGGGTTGCCCGGATGACCACGCGCCCGCGGCAGAGGCTGCGGACACTCGCCATCCAGGAAGGCCAGGGAGCACAGCGCTCAGCGCTGGAGCACCGTGCTCCTCCACCGGCCCCTTCTCTGCTGACTCTCAGTCACAAACACAGAACAAGCTGCAAACGCCCTCCTGCCAACAGGTGGTGGAGCCACGAGGGATTCCTGCTCTCCTAGACCAAAAATCCCAGGGAAGCCGATGCCGAGGAATCGGGCGAGAACGGCCGAGGAAGGCGGTGTCCCCGGTGGTCTGGCGCTGGGCAGCAGCTGGCCCCAAATGGGGCCCGGAGGTCGCCTCCCTGATACCCCTCCTGGTCACAGCACGACGCGCCCACTTCCACAGCAAGACGGGCCAAGGGCCCGAAAAGCCGAGAGAAGGGAGATCTCATTTGCTCATCCCAGGGTCTCTCCCTTCTGCTTCAGAAGGGCCTTTGGGGACAGTCCGGGGGCAGCTGCCTCCAGAATGAGGAGGATGAAGGGCCCTCCTCTGTGCCGGCGGCAGGCCCTCGGCCCGGACACCTCGCTTGGGCAGCTGAAGTATGAATGTGTCTCTGAGGCCCTGAGCTGTTTACGCCAGCCCGCCTGCCTGGCACGCCGCCCTGCTGAGCTGGCACCTGGGCTCCTGCACAGGGACTTGCAGACGACCTTCAGGAAGAGCACAGTGAGCACCTCCTCCAGCCCCTCCCACAAACACCATGCTGAGATCTGGAAGGCCAGGCTCCCAGGACCGTACCCCCAAGACGAGGGGGATCCCAGGATGCTGGGAGCAGAGGCAGGATCAGCACCACAGACAGCTCCTAACAAAGGGCCCGAGCCTCCAGACCTGGGACAGCACAGAGCCGGGAAGAGACGATAGCAGCAAGGGCTGGGGGTCCTAGTCCCCAGGGGAGGCAGCTGCCCCCACTTGTCAGCTCTCCAGACTGGGATGGCACCAGGGAGTGGTCTCTGCAGCCGGGGCTCAGCGCAGGCCTGGGCCCAGGGGCAGGGACCCTCTGCACTCCAGAAGCCGGGGAGTCTGGAAGAACAGCGGGCGGAGGAAGGACACAAGTTGAGTTGGAGGGCGGATGCTCGGGGCCCTGTGGATGGAGGGAGAGCCGCCACGGGGAAGCTCGCCCGGCCCGAGATGTCGGCCCCCCGCCGGGATGCCAGGACGCAGAGATCCGGCCTCCACGGTTCCCTGGGGCTTGGCGGAGGGGCCCGGCGTGGCTCTGGCCCAAAGGGGCGGCTTTTCTCAAAGGAAGAAGGGGCTGAGTCCAGGCAGACAAAAGCAGGCGGGGAAGAGGCTCTGTGGGGGAGGCCGGGGGGAGTGTGGCCCCCAGAGGGGCTCCCTCAGGTCTGCTTCTCAGTGACCTCGCCTTAAGTCCTGTGCACGCGCAGATGCGTGTGTGTGTGTGCGTGCGCGCGTGTGTGTGTGCGTGTGTGTGCGCGCGTGTCTGTGTCTGTGTGTGTGCGTGCGCGTGTATGTGTGCGCGTGTGTGTGTCTGTGTGTGTGCGCGCGCGTGTGTGTGTGCGTGTGTGTGCGCGCGTGTCTGTGTCTGTGTGTGTGCGTGCGCGTGTATGTGTGCGCGTGTGTGTGTCTGTGTGTGTGCGCGCGCGTGTGCTGTTGAGTGTGTGTGCATGCGCGTCTGTGTGTCTGCGTGTGTGTGCATGTGTGTGTGCATGTGTGTCTGTGTCTGTGTGTGTGCATGTGAGTGTGCGTGTGTGTGTCTGTGTGCGCGTGTGTGTCTGTGTGTGTGTGCGCGTGTGTGCCCAGGGGACTCCTGGGCAGGTCGGCCGTGACCCAGCCGGTGGAAGCGCTTTCTGCCGGCCACGGCTCCTCTGGGATGGGCCAATGGAGAGGAATCTGCCGGAACAACTGACTAAGCAGAGACGAGCGAGGCCCCCGAAGCCCAGAATGACCCCCGTGTGGCGGCATCAGGCACCTGGCCCCCCGAGACGTCGGATCCCTGCACTGCCCCCGGGCTCAAACAGGAAGACGAGACTCCCGGATCTCTTTTCATGGCACGAAATCTAACAAATAAAACCCTAACCCTGAACGCACACCCTCAGTGGGTGGGCAAGAAGGAGGTTTCCAGAGAAAACTAGAAGCTCTTAATAAGCAAAGAAGCTTCTCCCAACCTGTGTCTCCGGGCTCGCCGGGCCCGCTGCCGTCCCCGAAGTGCGTTCCCCCTCCTCGAGGAGGCGCTGCCCTGTCAGCGCCGTCCCGGGAGCGTCTCACACAAAGCAGCCCGAAGAGGGGCCAAACGAAGGGCCGCCATCTGTCTGGCGGCCGGCGGGACCAGTCAGTCCGCGTGTCGGAGCCTTCCTTGTTTGCCCCGACGGATGGAGCAACAGAGGGGGCTCGAGGGGCTCGTTTCATTAACGCACAATGTAGTGTTGAGACCGGCGTCGGGCAACGGCTTCCTGCGCCAGCCTGTTCACGGCGGTGCCGGAGTAAGAGACAGCTCGGGCCGTTAGGACAAATGCAGAGGAGCGCTTGTTGTGGTGGGCGCCCCGAGTGCGATACACGCACCCCCTTTCTAGCTGTATGGGAGCCTCGCCTTTTTTAAACAGTCCACTATGCGCCAGGCTCGTCCCCATTGTGATCTGCCTACGGAGGAGCTGACCAATGAGACGAGGGACAACCCCGAGGGACCCAGACAGCTTGGGGAGAGCAGAGCTTCTCGAGCCGTGGGGCATGGGGTGGCGCGACCGAATGGGGGCGTCGAGGAAAATGTGGCAGCAGCAGAGAGCGCCCGAGGGCAACGGCCCACGACGAGTCTCCGGCAGCGCTGGCCCGCTGCACTGCCTGCGGCCTCGGCTCCGGGCACACGACGTGGCCCTTGGCGCGGGCAGGACCGCTGCCAGAAACACCTCGGTGCAGATCGGAGAGGGGCCCACACGACTCGAGGGGCCCTGGTCTAGAGAACCCTGGAGAGTCCACGAAAAAACTCCTCAAAACAAGCAATACTTTTACCAACCCACACGAGCATCGACGTTTCTATACATTATCACCAAGTCCCGTCGGAGGAGGCGGCGAGAGAAGTCTGCGAGAAGCGCTGGGTCTACGAGGTGTTAGGAGTCCATCTACCCAGGGACCCCCAGGAGCCTTAATGAATACCCAGACAGAACGCTCGGGCAGCAAATTAACTGTCCGTGGACAGGCTGAGCCAACGGGATGAAAATGATAGTACCGACTGAATTAATTTGTTTGTCCAGGGCCAACGCACTTAAGCTGCCAGAACGTTACTTAAAGAGCTAGGGAAAAATTAAGAAAATTCATGTGATGGGAAAAAAGGTGAAGGCCCTTCAGGGAAATCATGGGGACAATGTACGAACAAAAGGGACTCAGCGGCAATGGGACGCGGGACAATGTCTAAGCACCCTCTCCCAGCAGGAAGAAGCCCAACCTCATTTTCGAATTTAATCTGCATTTCTGGATGACCCAACCAACCAACCAGTCAGTCCCTGCTGTCCACAGTGATGGCTTAACTACGGGCACAGAGCCCCTGCCTGGCAGTGCCAGCTCGCGGCCCAGCCCATCATTCAAACCGCAGCACAGGGAAACAGACCAGGCCCCAGCAGATAGAAGTCAATGGGCCCAGCGGCCTGCAGCCTTTGGGGCAAGAGCCCACGGCAGGCAGAGGTGGCCCGGGCCGTCGGCTGGGCTCTCACAGGGCCAAAGTCCGGCCCCGCTGCCGCTCCCCCCGCCTGCCCTTCCGCCCTCCCTGCTCAGCTTGGCACAGGCCGGCTCTAGCCCCGGGACGGCCTCACCTGTCCCCGAGGATCGGCTCCCTCGAGTCCGAGGTGGCGGAGAAGTCCATGCCGTAGAAGTTGAGGCCCAGCAGGATCTTGTCTCGCCACTTGGAGTCCGGATCGAGGATCTCGACACAATCTCGAACCCAGGACAGAGGCGCGTTTGGGCCAGGCCTAAGGCAGGAGGGAAGGAAGGAGGAGGTATACTTTGCACACTCCCGGGGATGTCTCCGGAGACCCTGACCCCGGCCCGCCGATCTGGCCCCCCCGGCCCGCGGGACCTGCTGGGCCAGGCCCGGCTACTAGGAAGGCCGCGCCAGTGGTGGGTGGGGAGAACCCAGGTGGGAGAGGGCCCCAGGCCCATTTCTAGGCATCCCCCCCTTCTCCAGCCTCGGGCAGGGTTCCCTCAAGGGGCCAGGGGAACATCCCCGAGCTCAGCGAGGGTCCATCCATAGGGAATTTTCGGTGCCCTCTGTGACAGGTGCCCCTTGCTCCAGGGGAGAAAGGGGCAGCCCTAGGGGACCCCCAGGGGCTGGGCCCTGCCCACGGCTACTCACGCTTCAGCAGCGGCAGAATAGTCGTAGGTGATCAGGCTGAAGCCGTCGATTATGGGGCCCAGGTGGTCAAAGGCCCTTTTGGTAAACATCCCCAGGTGGTCCTTCCTGCAGAGACGGCCAGGGCGTCACAAGGGCCACTCCGGGCCTTCCCTCCCAGGCCGGGTCCCTCAGAGCCAGCGGCCTGCCGGCCAATCCACAAGCAGAACCTCGCGGCGCCCTGGCCCACGGGGGCTGCTGGACCCCGAGGCCGAACCGTCCGGCCCCCGAAGGCCCCTGACAAAATGGCCAAATGGGGAAGCCTCTCCTCTGCCAGAAGCCGGTTTCCCTTTGAGTCTGGGGGTGTGGGGGCACCCCAAGTTCCTGCCGTCATCATCAGAGGCTCCTCCCCCTGGGACAGCTGACCTCCACGGTGATCCCCCCAGAAGTCCTACCTGGGGCCCTCTGCACCCTCCACGCTGCCCCTCCCCCACAGCGGGGGTAGGGCTAATTTTGGCATTAAAAGGCAAGTGCTGATGTCCCGGAGCTCTTTTCGGGGGGTCCTCAGTGGTTTGGGAGCCGCTGCTCCACTGTGGGGTCTGCAGCCCCCCGGGCCCCAGAGGGGCACCTGCGGGCCCCAGGGATGGGCAGACAGCAACGGTCCCCGCTCTATTCCCCAAAGGAGATCTCCAGGGCCGGCTCAGCCAGCGTCACCCCCTGGGGGACAGAGGGGTCAGCAGTGGCTGGGAGAAGGAGCAGGAAGGGGCTGGCGTGCCGGGGGAAAGCACGGGCAATGCCCAGGGCTCCCGCTCTGAGCCATGCCCGGCAGGACTCGCTCTGGAGGCCCCATCTGCTGCAAATTGATTTTGATGGCTCACGAGGGGAACCGCACAGAAGCAATTACAGGCCGCGCCAGGCTTTGCCACCTGCGTGCCTCCCTCCCTTCTAGATGAGCCACACATGGGGGAAGCCCCGGGAAGGTTCAGACTGGCGCGTGGGCTCAGGAGCCAGGGAAATGACCCTCTGGCTCTATCTGTGTGTCTGTCTCTCACACACAGCAGGCCAGGGACTCCCAGACCAGAGGCAAGCCCGCAGTCGCCTCCCTGCTGGCTGAGGGGGCTGGCGCAGCACGCCGCCAGCGGGGCAGGGAGCAGCTTTCATGGAACACTCTGGGATCATTTCTGAGCCGTCCCTCACAGCTCAGAGTGAGAGCAAAAGCAGCCCAGAACTCCCCTTCAGAGCCTCCCAGAAAGCCCTCCCAGTTCAGGAAATGGTCCCGAAGAAGGAGCTCTTATGGAGACAGGGACACTCTGGGCCCAAACGCAGAAGGGAATGACCCCCAAAGGTCCCAAGCAAAGCCTGAAAGGAAAGCACAGACTGGGCACAAACTCAACTAGAATTCCTAGAAGAGAAAAAAGCAAAGCTTAAAAAAAAGTTAAAGCTGTTTCCATAAATGGAATGAACGTGGGAGAGGAAGAAAAGGGGAAAGAAATGGAGCCAAAGAAGATGGGGTTGGGAAGGGAATTGCTCAGCTTGGCCCCCGAGGTACAGATCTTTGCCCAGGCACAAACGCCCTGAAAATGAAAAGGCGCCAAAGAGAAGCCAGTGACTCCACGCGGTAAAAAACAAAATTCACGTCAGAAGACTGAAAAAGAAAGAAGAACAGCCAGAGTGTCTCACCGGAGAAACTACTGACCTTGGAAACATCGATGAGGAGGAAAAAATGTTAAGAAGCGCGGAAGCAGCTGAAAGCCACAAACATAAAAAGGAAAAACAAGAGTCGAGACTTCAGATGTCAAGAACCTTCAGAGAAAACTCCAGATCTCCCAGAACCGCGTCGCGTGGGGGCGTCCGGGTGTGTCACCTCCCGAATGAAACCCCAAAGTGAAAACGGCCGGCCCGCCCCAAAACAAGCCCAGGGGCCCAGGCGGGCGCGCACGTGACGTAGCAGCCAGCACCATGAGGGAGCGGAGAGCCTGGAACACGGGCTGGAAGAAGAACCTGCCCAGGAAAACCGAGGACGGCCGACAGGGAAGGAAGGGGCCTTCCCGGAGGCAGAAGCTTCCCGAGTGCTCCTCAGGCAGAGAAGCTCCGGCTTCCCGGCACAGGACACGTGGGGAACGTGGACGGGTGAGCGCGCCAGCGCTCCGGGAAGGGCGGGACCCGGATAAAGCGCTTCCCGTGCAGCCGCGCTTCTGAAGCCGACCGCTACCGGGCAGAGAGAAAGGGAGAGTGACCCGCTTGTGTCCCCATGATGAGGGGAGACAGATAGATGGGTCTGCAACAAGGCGAGCGTGAACCTCCCCCGCACCTGCAGGGGTCCTAACACAGCACACCCATCACAAACACCCCATTCACACCCACAGAGTTGGGCATGGAAATACAAGCCAACAGGGGCAGGGAAGAAGGGGGAACTTGTGGTGGGGGAGGGTTAGCCCCCCGCACGGCCGGGACCTACAGGGCGTCTCAGGGTCTTCCTCAGCCCCTCCTACTCATTGGAGGCTGCTCCACATCCTCCCGGAAGCACTTCACGCTGGGCGGCCCTGTCTTCCCAACTGGGCAGAAGCCTCCTTAACAGGCGCCAAACACTCCCCCTGAGGCCGTGCCCCCCAGTTCTGGGGCCCCATTTGGGTGCGGACGGCGACCGAGCGTCCTCCATGGCTCTCGACTCACCCTGGGACGATGGTGGACGGGACAACCAGGATGACCATCAGCTGCTCCTGGTGCAATGCCTCCACCACATGCGTCAGCGTGTGCAGGAGATCCCTGCAAGAGAGGGGGCAGGTCGGCATGCAGGAGGACCAGGAGGCGGAGAGACCTGGGAGTGGGGGATGGGGAGGCCTGGGAGTGGGGGACGGGGAGGCCTGGGAGTGGGGGATGAGGAGGCCTGGAAGTGGGGAATGGGGAGACCTGGAAGTGGGGGATGGGGAGACCTGGGAGTGGGGGATGGGGAGGCCTGGGAGTGGGGGATGGGGAGACCTGGGAGTGGGGGATGGGGAGGCCTGGGAGTGGGGGATGGGGAGGCCTGGGAGTGGGGGATGGGGAGACCTGGGAGTGGGGGATGGGGAGGCCTGGGAGTGGGGGATGGGGAGGCCTGGGAGTGGGGGATGGGGAGACCTGGGAGTGGGGGATGGGGCGGCCTGGGAGTGGGGGATGGGGAGGCCTGGGAGTGGGGGATGGGGAGACCTGGGAGTGGGGGATGGGGAGGCCTGGGAGTGGGGGACGGGGAGGCCTGGGAGTGGGGGATGAGGAGGCCTGGGAGTGGGGGATGGGGAGGCCTGGGAGTGGGGGACGGGGAGGCCTGGGAGTGGGGGATGAGGAGGCCTGGAAGTGGGGAATGGGGAGACCTGGAAGTGGGGGATGGGGAGACCTGGGAGTGGGGGATGGGGAGGCCTGGGAGTGGGGGATGGGGAGACCTGGGAGTGGGGGATGGGGAGGCCTGGGAGTGGGGGATGGGGAGGCCTGGGAGTGGGGGATGGGGAGACCTGGGAGTGGGGGATGGGGAGGCCTGGGAGTGGGGGATGGGGAGGCCTGGGAGTGGGGGATGGGGAGGCCTGGGAGTGGGGGATGGGGCGGCCTGGGAGTGGGGGATGGGGAGGCCTGGGAGTGGGGGATGGGGAGACCTGGG
Organism: Sminthopsis crassicaudata; assembly: GCF_048593235.1. Classification (NCBI taxonomy): domain Eukaryota; kingdom Metazoa; phylum Chordata; class Mammalia; order Dasyuromorphia; family Dasyuridae; genus Sminthopsis; species Sminthopsis crassicaudata. The sequence goes on along the minus strand of NC_133622.1, from coordinate 256,745,150 downwards.
AGTGGGGGATGGGGAGGCCTGGGAGTGGGGGACGGGGAGGCCTGGGAGTGGGGGATGAGGAGGCCTGGAAGTGGGGAATGGGGAGACCTGGGAGTGGGGGATGGGGAGGCCTGGGAGTGGGGGATGGGGAGGCCTGGGAGTGGGGGATGGGGAGGCCTGGGAGTGGGGGATGGGGAGGCCTGGGAGTGGGGGGGATATGGGGAGGCCTGGAAGTGGGGGATGGGGAGACCTGGGAGTGGAGGATGGGGAGGCCTGGAAGTGGGGGATGGGGAGGCCTGGGAGTGGGGGATGGGGAGACCTGGGAGTGGGGGATGGGGAGGCCTGGGAGTGGGGGATGGGGAGGCCTGGGAGTGGGGGATGGGGAGGCCTGGGAGTGGGGGATGGGGAGGCCTGGGAGTGGGGGATGGGGAGACCTGGGAGTGGGGGATGGGGAGGCCTGGGAGTGGGGGACGGGGAGGCCTGGGAGTGGGGGATGAGGAGGCCTGGAAGTGGGGAATGGGGAGACCTGGGAGTGGGGGATGGGGAGGCCTGGGAGTGGGGGATGGGGAGGCCTGGGAGTGGGGGATGGGGAGGCCTGGGAGTGGGGGATGGGGAGGCCTGGGAGTGGGGGGGATATGGGGAGGCCTGGAAGTGGGGGATGGGGAGACCTGGGAGTGGAGGATGGGGAGGCCTGGAAGTGGGGGATGGGGAGGCCTGGGAGTGGGTGATGGGGAGGCCTGGGAGTGGGGGATGGGGAGGCCTGGGAGTGGGGGATGGGGAGACCTGGAAGTGGGGGATGGGGAGACCTGGAAGTGGGGGATGGGGAGACCTGGAAGTGGGGGGGAGATGGGGAGGCCTGGAAGTGGGGGATGGTGCTGGGCAGGGGCAGCCCTGGGAGGGAGGGGCACATCTCCAGAAGGGGCCCGGCCCTGCCCACTGCTGTGGGGAACCCTGGAGCTCCAGGGAGGCTCCCAGACAGAGAAAGGCAGCCCCGGGCGCCCTCTGGTGGCCGCTTCTCTACTCATGACAAAAAGGCCTCCGGTCTGCAGCAGCTAAAGAGAGTCTCTCCCCAGTAAGCAAGCATTAAGCACCAACTGTGTGCCTGCAACTCCGCTGGGTGCTGGCAACTCAAAGACTGAAAATTAATTCTGGACAGTCAGAAAGAGCCCTGGCCCCGAGTTCAAATCCTGCCCCGGATGCTTCATACTCGTGTGACCTCAGCCCTCTCTGCTCGGGAGCCCTGGTGAGCCATCTCAGCCCCGACCTTGCCAAGGTCCGGCCCAGGGGACGGGGCACCTGCCATGACACCCCCACGCACTCACACTCACAATCACACACACACACACTCACAATCACACACACACACGCACTCACAATCACCCCCACGCGCACACACTCACACCCCCCCACACACACTCACAATCACACACGCACTCACAATCACACACACGCACTCACAATCACACACGCACTCACAATCACACACACACGCACTCACAATCACCCCCACGCGCACCCCCCACACCCCCCCCACACACACTCACAATCACATGCTCTCTCACACACACACTCACAATCACACACACGCACTCACAATCACCCCCACGCGCACACCCCCAATCACATGCTCTCTCACACACACACTCACAATCACACACACACACGCACTCACAATCACACACACGCACTCACAATCACCCCCACGCGCACACACTCACACCCCCCCACACACACTCACAATCACACACGCACTCACAATCACACACACGCACTCACAATCACCCCCACGCGCACACCCCCAATCACATGCTCTCTCACACACACACTCACAATCACACACACGCATTCACAATCACCCCCACGCGCACACCCCCAATCACATGCTCTCTCACACACACACTCACAATCACACACACACACGCACTCACAATCACACACACGCACTCACAATCACCCCCACGCGCACACACTCACACCCCCCCACACACACTCACAATCACACACGCACTCACAATCACACACACGCACTCACAATCACCCCCACGCGCACACCCCCAATCACATGCTCTCTCACACACACACTCACAATCACACACACACACGCACTCACAATCACACACACGCACTCACAATCACACACACACTCACAATCACACACACACACGCACTCACAATCACACACACACGCACTCACAATCACCCCCACGCGCACCCCCCACCCCCCCACACACTCACAATCACATGCTCTCACACACACACTCACAATCACACACACACTCACAATCACACACACACGCACTCACAATCACATGCTCTCTCTCACACACACTCACAATCACACACACACACGCACTCACAATCACACACACACACGCACTCACAATCACACACACACACGCACTCACAATCACACACACACGCACTCACAATCACCCCCACGCGCACACTCCCAATCACATGCTCTCTCACACACACACTCACAATCACACACACACACGCACTCACAATCACACACACGCACTCACAATCACACACACACTCACAATCACACACACACACACGCACTCACAATCACACACACACGCACTCACAATCACCCCCACGCGCACCCCCCACCCCCCCCACACACTCACAATCACATGCTCTCACACACACACTCACAATCACACACACACTCACAATCACACACACACGCACTCACAATCACATGCTCTCTCTCACACACACTCACAATCACACACACACACGCACTCACAATCACACACACACACGCACTCACAATCACACACACACGCACTCACAATCACCCCCACGCGCACACTCCCAATCACATGCTCTCTCACACACACACTCACAATCACACACACACACGCACTCACAATCACACACACGCACTCACAATCACACACACACTCACAATCACACACACACACGCACTCACAATCACACACACACGCACTCACAATCACCCCCACGCGCACCCCCCACCCCCCCACACACTCACAATCACATGCTCTCACACACACACTCACAATCACACACACACACGCACTCACAATCACACACACACACGCACTCACAATCACACACACACACGCACTCACAATCACACACACACGCACTCACAATCACCCCCACGCGCACACTCCCAATCACATGCTCTCTCACACACACACTCACAATCACACACACACACGCACTCACAATCACACACACGCACTCACAATCACACACACACTCACAATCACACACACACACGCACTCACAATCACACACACACGCACTCACAATCACCCCCACGCGCACCCCCCACCCCCCCCACACACTCACAATCACATGCTCTCACACACACACTCACAATCACACACACACTCACAATCACACACACACGCACTCACAATCACATGCTCAATCTCACACACACTCACAATCACACACACACACGCACTCACAATCACACACACACACGCACTCACAATCACACACACACGCACTCACAATCACCCCCACGCGCACACTCCCAATCACATGCTCTCTCACACACACACTCACAATCACACACACACACGCACTCACAATCACACACACGCACTCACAATCACACACACACTCACAATCACACACACACACGCACTCACAATCACCCCCACGCGCACCCCCCACCCCCCCCACACACTCACAATCACATGCTCTCACACACACTCACAATCACACACACACTCACAATCACACACACACGCACTCACAATCACATGCTCTCTCTCACACACACTCACAATCACACACACACGCACTCACAATCACATGCTCTCTCTCACACACACTCACAATCACACACACACACGCACTCACAATCACACACACACGCACTCACAATCACACACACACACGCACTCACAATCACACACACACGCACTCACAATCACCCCCACGCGCACACTCCCAATCACATGCTCTCTCACACACACACTCACAATCACACACATACACGCACTCACAATCACACACACGCACTCACAATCACACACACACTCACAATCACACACACACACGCACTCACAATCACACACACACGCACTCACAATCACCCCCACGCGCACCCCCACCCCCCCCACACACTCACAATCACATGCTCTCACACACACACTCACAATCACACACACACTCACAATCACACACACACGCACTCACAATCACATGCTCTCTCTCACACACACTCACAATCACACACACACGCACTCACAATCACACACACACACGCACTCACAATCACACACACACACGCACTCACAATCACACACACACGCACTCACAATCACCCCCACGCGCACCCCCCACCCCCCCCACACACTCACAATCACATGCTCTCACACACACACTCACAATCACACACACACTCACAATCACACACACACACACTCACAATCACATGCTCTCTCACACACACACTCACAATCACACACACGCACTCACACTCTCTCACACACACTCACAATCACACACACACTCACACACTCACAATCACACACACACGCACTCACAATCACCCCCACGCGCACCCCCCACCCCCCCCACACACACTCACAATCACATGCTCTCACACACACACTCACAATCACACACACACTCACAATCACACACACGCACTCACAATCACACACACTCACAATCACACACACACGCACTCACAATCACACACACACGCACTCACAATCACCCCCACGCGCACCCCCCCCACACACACTCACAATCACATGCTCTCTCTCACACACACTCACAATCACACACACACACTCACAATCACACACACACTCACACACACACACGCACTCACAATCACACACACACTCACAATCACACACACACTCACAATCACATGCTCTCACACACACACTCACAATCACACACACACTCACAATCACACACACGCACTCACAATCACACACACTCACAATCACACACACACGCACTCACAATCACACACACACGCACTCACAATCACCCCCACGCGCACCCCCCACCCCCCCCACACACTCACAATCACATGCTCTCACACACACACTCACAATCACACACACACTCACAATCACACACACACGCACTCACAATCACATGCTCTCTCTCACACACACTCACAATCACACACACACACGCACTCACAATCACACACACACACGCACTCACAATCACACACACACACGCACTCACAATCACACACACACGCACTCACAATCACCCCCACGCGCACCCCCCACCCCCCCCACACACTCACAATCACATGCTCTCACACACACACTCACAATCACACACACACTCACAATCACACACACACACTCACAATCACATGCTCTCTCACACACACACTCACAATCACACACACGCACTCACACTCTCTCACACACACACTCACAATCACACACACACTCACACACTCACAATCACACACACACGCACTCACAATCACCCCCACGCGCACCCCCCACCCCCCCCACACACACTCACAATCACATGCTCTCACACACACACTCACAATCACACACACACTCACAATCACACACACGCACTCACAATCACACACACTCACAATCACACACACACGCACTCACAATCACACACACACGCACTCACAATCACCCCCACGCGCACCCCCCCCACACACACTCACAATCACATGCTCTCTCTCACACACACTCACAATCACACACACACACTCACAATCACACACACACTCACACACACACACGCACTCACAATCACACACACACTCACAATCACACACACACTCACAATCACATGCTCTCACACACACACTCACAATCACACACACACTCACAATCACACACACGCACTCACAATCACACACACTCACAATCACACACACACGCACTCACAATCACACACACACGCACTCACAATCACCCCCACGCACACCCCCCACCCCCCCCCACACTCACAATCACATGCTCTCTCTCACACACACTCACAATCACACACACACACTCACAATCACACACACACTCACACACACACACGCACTCACAATCACACACACACGCACTCACAATCACACACACACTCACAATCACACACACACACGCACTCACAATCACACACGCACTCACAATCACACACACACACGCACACACACTCACACTCTCACACCCCCACCCCCACCCCCACACACACTCACAATCACACACACACTCGCACACCTCATCTGCACGCGTCCCCACCGACGACCACACAACTACGTTCCAGGCCCCCATAGGCTCGCCCCCCCTATTGGACTCTAAGCTCAGGACACTCCCTCTGAACCCTGGAGTCCGTGTCCCTGACACTTAGCACGCTCTCTCTGCTGGCCGTTAGTCCGTTTATCCCCCGGCCTCTCCACCTGTGCATCCACCTGTGTTTCCATCTGTGCGCGGGGCTGCCTGTCAGCCTGACTGGGTGAAAGGGAGGAGGGAGCCCAAGTGGTGAGCCCAGGCAGTGCCATCTGCCGCTGAGGGCAGCAGGGAGCCGGCCCCTAAGGCGTGCCCGCAGGGCAGTGGCAGGGTCTGGCTTTTCTGTCAGAGGATGCTCCCTCAGGCTTTCCAGCCCCGTGCCCTGGTCCTCTTGCTTGGAAGGCGGGCAAAGCACTTGACTAAAATGCTCTTTGTAGGTGGGAGGATGGAGGCCCAGGGCCGATCCCAGGCTTCCTGACTTGAGGCATGTGTTCTCACTGCTCCGCTGCGCTGCCTCCCAAAGTCCCCCTAACGGCACCCCCAGGAGATGAGCTCAAAGGTTCTCCCTACCCAGGGTCTCTGCAGCTCCTCCGGCTCAGGCCTAGTCTATTCTGGCAGCCATTTTTTCCTACTTTTTTAGAATAGAAAAACTGGAACTAGCTTTGGCTCCACAATATGCCCGAGGGGGACGTGATGCTGGCAAAGATGTCCCATGAGCCACCACCATGGCACCTTTTCCTCGATCGTTTCCACTCCCTCCCGCAGCTGCCACAGTAACTGGCACCAAGTATGCTTGCCTAGCAGAGGGGCTTCTCTCATCTTCCTTCATCCCCTCAGTCCCCTTCCTCTTGTTTTGCTCTCAGAGGTGACAGCAACACAACAAAAGGAATGAGCGGAGAAAGCCATGCAGATGTTTCCACCCTCTTCCTCAACAGCTCCTTCTGAGCAGCCCCAGCTCCCAGCCCGTAGCTGGGCCCAGGCAGACCCCTGAAGAGACTTTAAGGGCCTGAAGGGCCTCTGCTTTTGGTCTCCCAGCCTCCTTGGGGACTTCCTAGTGGATTCCACCACTTGAACTAAGACAATTCCATCTCCTGCTGAACCAGAATCACCCTGAGCTAGGACTTCCCTGCCATAACCCCCCAGGCAGTAACCCCCTGCCATTTACCCCCGGACAGAAACCCCCTGCCATTTACCCCCGGACAGAAACCCCCTGCCATTTACCCCCGGACAGAAACCCCTTGACCACCGGCACCCGAGAGTAACATGGGTTGGCACCCATGTCCCCACTCACTTTTGCTGCTCCTGCAAAGAAGGGCTCCAGACCTCCAACACATAGCCGTCAAAGTGCTTATTCTGCAAGACAAAAGGAGATTAAGAGCTCTCTCCCAGGGAATGCCTCCGCCAAGATGGCAGCAGGTTCTCCTGAGCAAACCCTTAAGTAGCTGGGCAGCCACACCAACCTGCTTTCCTCGCTACCTCTGACAAGTCACTCCCAGCTGGGAGCTAAGAGCCTGCCCCGGAACCTTCTACAACCACGGCCGCCTCCTGCCGTGGGATAAGCAGCTGGCGGGCCCGGCTCCGAAGCCTTCAGAGCCTAGAGCTGAGGCCCATGATACTTGCTCTCTTAGCGGCCATACTCATCTCTCCCAATAAGCAGGAATTTAACCCAGGCGCCTCCCCCCCCTTCTTTTTCTTCATAGCTGACATTGTGCCCTTGAAGCCCTGGATGGTGGGCCAGGTCCCATAAAAGGCGACGGGGTCTGGCAGTGGCATCCGGCAGTGGGACCAAGGGCATGCTGTGTTGAGGGAAGAATAGAAACCTCCACAGTGGGGGGGAAGGGGGGAGGGGGGAAAGGTACTAACCAGGCCCCAAAGGGATCTTATTCAGAGGTCGGTAATAGCTGTGAGGACAGGTGCTCATAAGGACCCAGGCAGCTACTTCGGCGGACACATCCTATGCCTCTAGTATCTTGACAGCACTGCTCAAGGGTTCCAACAACATATTTTCGCACTCCACAAGTTTGTGCAGGTTACCAGTGAGGGGAACAAAGCCCTCCCCCCCAGATATGCTCCCTTGGGACCCTTCCATGGAAATCAGGCCCTTAAAAAATTTTTTTTTAAAACATTTTCCCAATTACATATAAAAACAATTTTTAATATTCATTTGTTTTTAAATTTTGAGCTCCTTTCCTTCCCTCCCCCCTTTGAAAAGGCAAGCAATTCGATAGATTACAAATGTGCAACTATGCAAAACATTTCCATATTAGCCAAAAAAACAACAAACAGAAGACCACAACAGCGCCCCCTCCCCCACCTAAGAAAATTAAAGTTTTAAAAGTCTGTTTCAGTCAGCATTCAGACTACCAGTTCTTTTTCACCCGTCCTCTGAAACTGTTTTAGATAACTGTATTCCTGAGAATAGCTACCTTATGCACAGTTGATCATCATCTAGCATTGCTGCTACTGTGTACGAGGTCCTGCTCACTTTACTTTGCATCAGTTCAAATACGGTTTTTCCGAAAGCATTCTCCTTGTCAATTCTTCGAGTATTCAACCACAGAGCAGACCTTGTTCAGCCATTCCCAACGTATGGACATCCCCTTAGTCTCTGGTTCTTTGCCTCTCAAAAAGAGCTGTTATCAATATTTTTGTACATATATTTTCGAAACTTTTTTTCTTTTAATCTCTTTGACAGCAACAAACAGTAGTGCTATTTCTGGATCAAAAGGTATTCAGAGTCTTCCAGCACTATGGACACAGCTCCAAATTGCTCATCAGAATGATCGGAACAGTTCACAACTCCACCTACCATGCATTATGTCCCAATCTCTCCACATCCTCTACAACAGCTGGCATTTTCCTTTTCTATCATATTAGTCAATCTGACAAATGTGAATTACTACCTCAGAATTGTTTTAATTTGTGTTTCTCTGATCAACAGTGATTTAGAATATTTTTAAATATGGCTATAAATAGATTTGATTTGTCTTCTTCTGAAAATTACCTACTCTTATGCTGATCATTTATTAATTGAGGAATGACTCATATTCTTTTCTTCTTTCTTTTTTTGACTCACTTAGAACTAAGTGACTTGCCCAGAATCACAAAGGTAAACATCTGAACTCAGGTCCTCTTGGCTCCAGGCTTAGTACTATATTCACTGGGTCCCCTGACTGACTTGTATTCTTATAGATTTGACTGAGTTCTCTGTATTTGATAAATGAGGCCCCAGCTGGAGAAATTTGCCATAAACATTTTCCCCAGCTTATTGCTTTGCTTTTAATCATAGTTGCAACAGTTTGATTTGTGCAGAAAGTTTTTAGTGCAATATAATCAAAACTATCTATTTTGCTTCCCATAACACTCACTCCTGTCTTGTCATAAATTCTTCCCTTATCCACTGACCTGACAGGTAAGCTGTTCCATCTTCCCCTAATTTGTTTATCACCCTGTATGTCTAAATCATGTACCCGTTTTGAAATTATCTTGATACGGAAAGTAAAATATTCATCTATACCTAATTTTTATCAAACTACTTTCTAGTTTCTCCAGTAATTTTTGACAAATATTGAGTTCTTGTCCACAAAGCCTGGATCCTTGTATTTATCAAACACTAGATTACTATGGTCATCTGTTCCACTCTTTTCCTCCTCTATTTCTTGTGCAGTACCAGACTGTTTTGGTGAGTACCACTTTATAACTTAAAATCTGGTACTGCTAGGTCACCTTCCTTCACATTTTTTCCCCACTGAGTCTCTTGATATGCTTAATCCTTTGTTCTTCCAGATGAATGGTTATGTAGTTCTAGCTCTATAGGATAATTTTTTGGTAGTTTGATTAGAATGACACTGAGTAAGACTTGACATTAAATCGGTTCAGCCTACCCATCGGCAATTAAAATTTCCCCAATTGTTTAGATCTGACTATATTTGTGGAGGTAAGTGTTTTGTGATTGTTTCAGAGAGCTCCCGGGTTTGTCTTGGCAGGCAGACTCCTCAGTATTTTAGATTGCCTTTTGTTACTGTTGTTAGTCTTCTTCACTCTTGCCTAACTCCTTGTGAATCCATTTGGGGTTTTCTTGGCAGACATACCAGAACGGTTTGCCATTTCCTTTTCCAGCCCATTTTACAGATGAAGAATAGAGACGAGCAGGGTGACTTGGCCAGAGTCACCCGGCTGTGTCTGAGGCTGGAATTGAAGGCAGGAAGATGCATCTTTCCGACTCCAGGCCCAATACTCTGTCCACTGTATCGTCTGGCTGCCTTCATGTTTTCAATGGAATTTCTTTCTCTTTCTTGCTATTGGACTTTATAGGTCACATAGAGAAATGCTGATGATTTATGTGGGTTTATTTGAAATCCCTCAACTGTGCTGAAATTGTTATTTCAACTACTTTTTCGTTAATAAGTTTTGTTTCCTCATTCTAATTCCTTCACTTTCCTTTTTGTAATTACTTTATTGCTATCGCTAACATTTTTAGTATGATACTGAATAATAGTCATGATAATGGAAATACTTTACCCCCATCTTAATGTGATCTTATTCTAGTTTACCCCTGTTATAGATATAGATAATGCTTCCTGATGGTATTGGATTAGTTTCCAAATAATTTTTTTTTACCTGTACTTTCATGGATCTTTATTGTATGTAATTATTATTGCATTATGATGTGAAAAGGATACATTTACTATTTCTGCTTTTCTGCATTTGGCTATAAGGTTTCTGTGCATTATACAGAGCGAATTTTTGTATAGGTGTACCACTGAGAAAAAGATGTATTCCCTTCTCCCTCCATTCAATTACCTCCAGAAGTCTACCATAGCTTACTTTTCTAAAATTCTATTCACCTCCTTAACTTCTTGTTTAATTTTTGTTGTGTCCTGCTTTCTAGAGCCCCACAAGTTGGGGTGACAAAATGTACCGATGCTTTCTAGAGTCCCCACGCCAGGTGATTAAAATATACCTTCCTAGCGGAGAAGTGATGAAGCAGGACTCCCCAAAGTGGTGGAAAAATGGAGTCCATTTATTTCAAGGATTTTCCCCTTTTTATGCCCTCATACCCTTATGTAACAAACACTGGGCATGTGCCCAGTATATACTGCGCATGTGGGAACACATAAAACAACTTGCTATTATATGTAATTTGCCACCTGGTATCACTCTGCTTCAATTACAACACAGGTTCTCACTGCCCCCTGACTTCTCAGGAAGACCGAAAACCCTGAGGGGAGATGAGGAGCCGAACCAGACATCGTCAGAAGGTTCCCTCTGGGCTGGAGGGTCTTATACCTCACCCAGAATTCCCCCGCTGTCAAATTTTTAGTTAGATTTATCTAGTTCTGGAAAGAGACAATTGCGGTCCCTCACTAGTATAGTGTACATTCAATTATGACTACTATGTATTTCCCTTTATCTTATTCCCCGCCCTGTTTATTCTCCTCTCTCTCTCTCCCCTTTTACTCTGTCCTTCCTCAAGACTGATTTGCTTCTGACCATCATCTCCTCCAATCTACCCTCTTCTCTTGCCCCCCTCCTTTCCCTACTTTCTTGTAACAAGAGCAAGACAAAGTTCTTGCTCAACTGAAGAGTGTGGTATTTTCTCTTTCAGCCAGTTCCAATGAGAGTAAGGTTCAAATAATGTTATTTCCCACCTTTTCTACATTCTCCCCTCTACTGTAAAAACTATTCCTTTCACACCTCTTTTATGTGAGATAATTTACCCGATTCTACCTCTAGAATTTCCCTCTTTTCCCAATGCTTTTCCTCACCCCTTAATTTTACTTTTTTGAAATCATCATAATCAATTCATATCCATACCCTCAATTTATATACTCCTTCTAACTAATAACGAAAAAGTTCTTAAGATTTTCAAGTATCATCTTCCCATGTAGGAATGGAAACAGTTTAATCTAATTGAATCCCTCATGATTTCTCTTTCCTGTTTACCTTCTTATGCTTCTTGAGTCTAATATATGGAAATTAAATTGTCTATTCGGCTCTGGTCTTTTCATCAGGAATGCTCTATTTCACTGAATATTCATTTTCATAATCCAAGCCCGATGAACAGAAGCTGCTAAATCTTGTGTGATCCTGACTGTGGCTCCATGGTGATTGGAAATGTTTCTGGCTGGCTACTTGCAATATTATCTTTTTGACTGGAGAGGTCTGGAATTTAGCTACAATATTCTTGGGGGTTTTTATTTGGGGCTCTCTTGCAGGAGATAGACTGGTGGATTCTTTCAATTTCTATTTCTGATTCTAGGATATCAGGAGAGTTTTCCTTGACAACTTCTTAAATTATGATGGCCAGACTCTTTAAAAAAATTTTTTAAACATGGTTTTCAGGTAATCCAATAATTTTTAACTTAAATCTTCTAGATCTGTTTTCTAGATCAGTTGTTTTCCCAATGGAATATTTAGCATTTTCTTCTATTTTTTCATTTCTTGGCTGTTTCATCACTTGATAATCTCATGGATGCAAGCACTGTCCCACAGGGAAAGCGTCTGCCATTCTGAGGAAGTAAACAGGAAGTGGCCATCCAGCAAGAGAATCCACTAAAGAGGTGGGAGCACGTGGCTGGTTGGAGCCAAACCACCGCCATCCCCTTCCCAGCGGGACGTAATCAGGAGGCGACTGAATGGCACCCTGGCAGGGCCAAGACCTACCTTTGCCACCTGGATCAAGATCTTAGCCAGCTCTTCTATCTCATCTTCACTGGTAAACAAGCTTTTGTAGTCATCTCGGGTCCACTTGTCAAACAGGATACGAGGCACTGCAAAGGATGTGCCAGTGAGGAGGGTGACCTGCTGCAGGAGGCCCTACCCGGCAGGGGAGGTTTGGGGAGGTATCTGGACAGGGGGCAGAAATGGGAGGAAGGAAGGCGAGGAAGTGAAAGGAAGAAACTGGAGGAGAAGGGAGAGCCCCTACTTGCAGTAGTAGGCCCCTGTGATGCTCCAGGCAATCTTCCCAAAAGGAAATCTGTGAATGTACATGGAAGCCCGCCCTCTGTCTGCCTGCCTGCCTGCCTACCTGTCTGCCTGCCTGCCTGCCTACCTGTCTGTCTGTCTGCCTGTCTGTCTGCCTGCCTGTCAGCCTGCCTACCTGTCTGTCTGCTTGTCTGTCTGCCTGCCTGCCTACCTGCCTGCCTATCTGTCTGTCTGTCTGCTTGCCTGTCTGTCTGCCTGCCTACCTGTCTGTCTGTCTGCCTGCCTACCTGTCTGCCTGCCTGTCTGCCTGTCTGTCTGCCTGCCTGCCTGTCAGTCTGTCTGTCTGCCTCCCTAGCTCTCCAGCCAGCACTGGGGGAGGCGCTGGGACTGGGCTTGTCAGCTCTCCCTGCTGGATGCCCACAAGCCAGGGGCTGATCCGCTCATCCCTAGACTGGCTGTGCAGACCCACTGCACCCGGGGGGGGGGGGGCTCTGCCCCTCCCCCGGCTTCCCTTCCACAGGCCCCACTCACCAATGCGCACATTTCTGGCTTGCTTCTTTACACTTTTCATCCAGTCTGTTAAAAGAGAAGAAACAGAAAAATGAGCCCACAAACTTGGGGCAGCCCCCTGCCTCAGGGCGCCGATGGGCCTTGGGTAGCCCGGAGGCAGCTCCAAGAAGGGGGCTGGCCCAGGAGCCGCCCCTTCCACCACGGCAATGCTGGCCAGCAAACCGCCCGTTCCAGAGACGCAGGGCCTATCAAGAGCTGTCACAGCGCCAACGAAAAGTCCAGAAGGGCTAGGCTTCCCTGCCACCCGACTCCTGGCCCCTGCCCCCGGCTTCCCTCCCCAGAGACCTGGCAGAGGGCCCTGTGTGGGGGAGACAGGGCCGTGGGCATGTTGCTCCTTAAACCCCACCAGCGTCTCTCCGGGTGTGCTCTTTTGCTGCAAGGTCAGTCCTGGCAACCTGGCCCCAAGATGCTACCTGGAAGGGCCAAGCCCGCGGTGCCCAGGACGTGACCCTCCCACTGAGGACTGTGGGGAGTTCTCCCCAACACACACTCACACACACTCACACACACTCACACACACACACACACACACACACACACACACACACACACGTATAACACAAACTCACACTCTACAGACACACACACATTCACTTACACACTCACCCCCCCCCACGAGCACTCCCAGATAGCCCCCCCCCCACGCCCACTGCTCTTCCCCCTTCTCCCCAGCCCTCGGTCCTAAGCCCAGAAGAGCCCAAGCCCTGCCCCCGTCCCCGGCCTGACCCCAGGCCCCCGTCCCCAAGCCCGATACCTTGGTCAGAGTCATGGAGGCCCAAGATCTGGTACAGCTCGACGCCCCGCCTCTTTACCTGCAGCCAGACTGGGGAGATCATTGTGAACTTGTTCCCAAAAATCTTGGCGATGTCGTAGCCGTGGCTGTTCCACTTGCAGGAGCGGAAGGGACAGGGATTAGTGAGGGCCCCGCAGCGGGCGGGCGGGCTAGGGCTGGTGCGGGGGTCACGGGGGCTGGCTGCCCTCCCCCCGGGCATGGAGGAGAAGGAGGCTGGAGGATCCTGCGGGGCAGCAGGGTGCCCACAGAGGAGCTGCCCTGGCCCACTGAGCACATTCAGAGCAGATTCGCCCAGCCTTGCGCCCCCTCCCCCGCCCCTCTGCCAGGCTCCGGCCGGGTTTCTCTCCTTCCCAGCCGGGGGCTGCCCGGGGCCCCTCTGGTGAGCGCAGCTTTGGGCTCGGGCTTCTGTGGGCCGGCTTCGCTCCCCCTCCCTTCCCCTCGCTGTCTTTTACTCATTCTGAGCACACGCAACACACGCTTATTCTCTTCCCTTTGCGTCCTCCCTGGGGGTTTTGGCACGAGCTGAGCCCCCTGCTCGGCACACTCGCCCTTCTCGCCTCTGAAGCCCCCCGCCCCTCAGGTCTCAGCTCAGGCACGAAGCCCTCCCAGACCCCAACTACCGGGCAGAGTTCTGCCCCGGCTTCCCCGGGCGCACTATGTGAGGGTAAGGGCTGACCTCCGAGCGCAGGGCCTGTGGGAGACTGGGGGTACTGTCAGCAGACAGACCCACGGGGCAGCGAGAGCAGCGCCCGACCTCGGGAGATGGGCACCCGGGCACCAGGGCATGACTGTTATGAGCACTTTGGATTTTGTCACTGATTGGGGGCGTGGAGAGGTTGTTAATGGGGAGAAAAGACATTTAAGCTTCAAAACAGAATTCTACCGCTGTCCCGATTGAGAGGCTGAATTCTGGGCAGACTAAGGAGGTGAAGAGGGGTGATGGGGCTCTGTGCCAGTCCCTGCCCGCGAGGGGCATCTGGGGAGGAGCAGGGAAAGGCCTCCCACGGAAGGGGGAGAGTGGAGTGCGCCAGGACGGAGGCCGGGAGGAGCCCCCGGCTGGGCCCCAGCCTGGGCAGAGCCCGAACCGTGCCAGGGAAGGTCACCGTGGGGCCTGCAGAGGAGGCGGGGGGAGGGGCCCTCGGGAGGACTTTCTCCCGGGCCTGACGGGAAGAGGGGGCCGCCGGGGCGCCCTGAGGGTGAGGTGTGTAAGTCATGGCACTGCCACACACAGATGCCAGATGCACGCACCCTCCCCTGAGCACCCAGGCCCCTCGGCACCCCCGCTGGGATCTCCCCGGTGACCAGGGCCCCCCTTACCGGTGTGACGTAGCCCAGGACGTGTCCAGAGAAGTGCCTCTCCTTGGTCTTCGGGGCGCAGTAGCTGTTGTGCTCCAACACCACGTCCTGGGCCTTGAGGTCCGGCACCACGAGGCCCCGTTCCTGGACGGTCAGCGGGGACAGCTGGGTCTGGTCCAGGACAAGTCCGAGAACGAGACAGAGAAGAGGCCCCGGTCAGCGCTCGCTCGGTTCTCCCGTGGTTACAGGGGGCGGAGCCGTCCACAGGCCATTTGGGGCGTCCGGGATAGCGACCCTTCCACAGGAGGCCGCACTTCAGGCAAGACGAGGGAGATCTGCAAGCGCAGTTTGGCGCTGCTGTCTCTCAGAGGGTCCGGAAGAGGAGGGGTCCGTGGGCAGCCCACCCCAGGCCTGCGGGTCTCCCCAAGAGCCCGCCCTCGGCTCCCCCGCCCCCGCCCCCCGAATTTGCTCTCCACAGTTTGCATTTGCTGCTCTCCTCTGTGCCCGCCGCGGACGCTCTGAGAACTGAGGCGAATTATAAACCCCTCCCATGGAGGACCGATCGCTTCTGGGCGGGCCAGTTGGGGACAGAGGCCCCGAGGCCTCGGGGAGGGCACTGCCGGGCTGCTCGGCCCGAGCTCCCCGCACCCCTACCTTCTCCTGCAGGGTCCTGGAGACCACCTTCTTGGGGTCTGACTTTGCCAGAGTCGCACCACCAAACTCCCAGGCCAGGACGAAGCAGACCAGAGGCAGGGGGCTGGTCATGGCGAGGGCTGCGGAGCTCCGCTGCACGGGAGGAGGAGGAGAGAGTGGCTCAGGCTCCGGGGCGACTGCTGGACGACTGTCCTACGAGCCTCTGCCCAGCAGCGGGCGCCCGGTGGGCCCCGGACCCGGGACCTCCTGACAGCCGGGCACAGTCGCCCTCGCGCTCGGGATCGAGGGGGGCCGGGGGGCGACCAGAGGATGGCCTCCCGGCCAAGTCCACCGAGCTTCAGGTCTCCCGCCAGGTCCCCCGGGGCCGGGCCAGTCCTGAGCCCCCCCCCAGCATCAGGAGGCGAGGGCAGAGGTGGGGGGGGGACGGCGGCCCGATGCGGACAAAACACCTCAGAGCCCTCGAGTGGCCGAGACCCCCTGCAGCCCAGAAAGGGCAGAGGAAGGGGCCGCCCGGGGTCCTTCTCAGGTCCAGCTCCGGGGAGCCCTCCCGGGATGAGGGGAGCCCTGGGGCGGCCCAACCCCCGAGGCAAAGCTGCCAAGGAGCCCCCCCCCCCCCCCGTCCCCCCCCCCCCCCCCCCCCCCGTCCCCGAGCCCGACTGAGGGCCGGGACGCCCCGCTATCTCCGAGCCTGGGACGCCCCACTGTCTCCGAGCCCGGACTGAGGGCCGGGACGCCCCGCCGTCACGGAGCTGGGCCAGGGACTGGGACGCCCCGCCGTCCCCGAGCCCGGACTGAGGGCCGGGACGCCCCGCCGTCACGGAGCTGGGCCAGGGACTGGGACGCCCCGCTGTCTCCGAGCCGGACTGAGGGCCGGGACGCCCCGCTATCTCCGAGCCCGGACTGAGGGCCGGGACGCCCCGCCGCCGCCGCCCCGTCCCACTCAGCCAAGCCCAGGGGGAGTCCGGCCGCGGGCTCACAGAACAGGCCCCCGGGTGGTGACACGCGGCGCACGCGCGCACTCCCTCCGCCCCCCAGCTCCTCCCGGGCTCTCGGCCGGCGGCGGGACGATCGGAGACGCTCCGGCGCTAACGTTACAAGCGCGGACTACGGCGCGGGCCTGGAAGTCCGGGCTGTGCTCGGCCCTGGTTTACAGATGGGGAGACTGAGGCAGACGGGGACTACGGCTCCGCCGGCCCTTCCGGGCGAGCACTTGGCTGGCGCCTCCTACATCACGGGAGGGACGCGCCGAGCGTATCCCTGCTCCGCAGATGGGGAGACTGAGGCGAGCTGGGGTCCGCTCAGACGCTTGGAGCTCCCTGGGGTGCGGCTCCCCGGCGCCTGCTGACCTGCCCTCGGGTAGGGAAACTGAGGCAGGCCGCGGGGGAGGGGCAGGGCCTTCGCGCCTCCTCGGTTTCCCTCCAGTCACAATGCAGGAGGGAGCTCACCTGCGGGCCGGGTCTCCCGGAAAGGTAGCTGGAGACGGCCGGAAGCTGCTGGTGCCGGTCAGGAAGTCCCGCCCAGCGTGGGCTCCATGTGAGGGAAGCAGCTTCGGGAAGGAACCAAGGGGACGCAGCCGCATCAGCCCGGCGGAGGGCGGGGCCACGCAGGGAGACGCGGTGATGTCACTAGGTTGAGTACCGGACCCGCTGAAGAGGTGGGGCCGGGGGAGGGGAGGGGCCGGGGGAGGGGCGGGGTCAGGAGAGGGCGCTCCTAGTTAAAGGGCACCGCAATTTGGCTCTTCGGCCTCATCTTCCTTCCCCGGAGTCCGGGCTGGGCCCCGACCCTGACGGTGTCCCCGGGGGTAGGAACGTCAGCCCCTTTCTCCTCTGAGTGCGTCCCTCCTGCCGCTGCCCCTCTGCCCCCTCCCGCCGTTCTGGGCGGCGCCCCGGGTGCTGCCCAGCCCCGTTTCGCGGCGCTGACCCCCTGGTCCCGTGGGGGGCCCAGAGCGCGGGCCGGGCTGACTGCGCCAGTGCGCGTGAGGGCGCGGCTCCAGGCCGGCCTCAGTCCCGGACCGCTCGGCTTCCGCGCCCGCTGCTGGACCGCTCGGGCTTCCTCCTCCGGGCAGCCCGGCAGGGACCCCGTGCGCGTGTCCGCGGGCGGCCCCTTGTGGGCAGGAGCTGCCAGGGCTTTGTTTCTCGCTTCTTAAATTTTTATTTTATTAAAAAACAATAGAAAGCCCGGGAAAGGATGACAAAACCGAGAACCCTGGCAGCCTCCCGGCGAGGCTTCCAAACACGTCACCACCGCGATCCAGAATAGCCCGCGTGCCCCGCGGCGCGGGCGCGCGGCCGTCCCCGGCTCTCCGAGGTGCGCCCGCCCGGGGAAGGCTGCGAGCGCCTTGGCCACCAGGGGTCGCTGACGCCCTCCGGACCTTTGGCCGAGGTCCCGCCGTGCCAGCCGGGAGAGTCCCCACTGGCTCTGGGAAGCAGGCGCTGCAGCGGGGCCGGAGGGGGGCGCTCAGGCTCCAGTCCCCAAGGACCCGGGCTGTTTTCCGAAAGGAAGGCGGAGATTCTTCCCTCACTCTCAGTCTTTTCTGGGTCCCTGGTCCCCTGTGGGGCCAAAGCTGAGCAGGTCGGCCGTGGGCCCTGAGGGGGGCGGGTAGGAAGCGGGCTGGGCCCCTGCTCTTCCTGGACCTGGGGGGGGGGAGGGGAAGCTTCTGGAAGAGGTCCGGCCCATGGCTTCCCCTCCCCTCTCATCTCCCCCGAGGGGCGGAAATGGAAGCGTGGCCCACCTGAGGCCAGCTCCCTACCTCCTGCCAGCTCCCTACCTCCCGCCAGGCCGGCCCTTCCTCCTTAGGGCCCGAGCGGCTTCCTCCACGCTACCGCCGCCGCCAGCCTGAGCCAGTCCCGGCCCCTGAATAGGCTGTAACGGCCCCGGGGGGGGGGGGGGGCAGGAAGCAGGCAGGGGGTCGGAGGGCACCGCCCAGTGGGCAGAGAGGCCTCGGGGCCTTCCCCAGCTGGGGCTGCTGGGGGGGGGGCCCAGATAGGCATGGATAAGTAGGTGGGCAGATGGGGATAAGAGAGCATTAACAGCCGCCACAAGCAAGTCAGACCCCTCCTCGAGGGAGCCAAATGCACCAAAGCGGACTCGCCTTATTTCCCCTTTCACCCTCCCCCACCCCCACTGCGGTAGAGAACACACCGTCCTCCCAGCTCCTTAAGCTCATCTCAGGCTCCTCACTGTCTCCCCCTCCCCCAATTCGATATGGTACCAAGGGGTGTTGATTTCGCCTCCACAACATCTCTGGTCAGTTTGGCCTCTGCAGCGTCTCTGGAATACGCCCACTTTCCTCTCCCAACACTGGCAGGCTGGCATCATTCACCCCTGAACTCTTGTGATAGTTGGGGGGGGTCTGCCTCCCCCTCCAGTCTACCTCCCATTCATCCACTAAAGTGATCACCCTAAAACCCAGATTTTGGGTCACCCACTCCTCACTGTCATAAACTCCAATGGCTGCCTCCATAGGGATCCTCCAGACCAAACAGATAAGATGCTCCGTTTGGCATTCGAAGCCCTTTTTACCCCCCCCAATATCATCCCAGTCTTCTTACCCTTTACTCCCCAGCACGTACTGTGTGCCCCTCTGTGCTGTTCCTGGCACAAGCCGCTCCCATTTACCCTCTCTGGGCACTTTCTCTGGCTGCCCCTTCTGCCCTCCCCTCCCCCCCCTCCGCTTCCTTTCGGTCCCAGCTTAAATTCTCGCTTCTCTAGGAAGCCTTTCCTGGTCTTTCTTAATAATGCTTCCCCTCTGCTACTTGCCTCCGATGGGCCCTGCTTCTCTCCTGTGTGCAGGATGTGCCCCTCATCAGAGCAGAAACCACCTTTCCAGTGTTCCAAATCACTACTGATCAGAGAAATGCAAATGAAGACAGCTCTGAGGTACCACTACACCCCTGTCAGATTGGCTAGAATGACAGGAACAAATAACGATGAATGTTGGAGGGGATGTGGGAAAACTGGGACACTGATGCATTGTTGGTGGAGTTGTGAAAGAATCCAGCCATTCTGGAGAGCAATCTGGAACCATGTCCAAAAAGTTGTCAAACTGTGCATACCCTTTGACCCAGCATTGCTGTTATTGAGCTTATATCCCAAGGAACTACTAAAGAGCGGAAAGGGACCTGTATGTGCCAAAATGTTTGTGGCAGCTCTTTTCGTAGTGGCCAGAAACTGGAAGATGAATGGATGCCCATCCATTGGAGAATGGTTGGGTAAATTGTGGTATATGAAGGTTATGGAATATTATTGTTCTGTAAGAAATGACCAGCAGGAGGAATACAGAGAGGCTTGGAGAGACATCAACTGATGCTGAGTGAAAAGAACAGAACCAGAAGATCGCTGTACACTTCAATGCTGTATGAAGACGTATTCTGATGGAAGTGGAAATCTTCACCATAAAGAAGATCCAACTCACTTCCAACTGATCAATGATGGACAGAAACAGCTACACCCAGAGAAGGAACACTGGGAAGTGAATGTAAACTGTTAGCACTACTGTCTATCTACCCAGGTTACTTATATCTTCGGAAGGTAATAATTAATGTGCAACAAGAAAATGGGATTTACACACATATATTGTATCTAGGTTATACTGTAACACATGTAACATGTATGGGATTGCCTGTCATCTAGGGGAGAAAGTAGAGGGAGGGAGGGGAAAATTTGGAAAAATGAATGCAAGGGATAATGTTATAAAAAAAAATTACTCATGCATATACACTGTGAAAAAAAATTCCAAATTAAAAAAAAAAAAAGAAAGAAACCACCTTTCGCTTCTTTTTTGAAGGAATTCTGATTATCCTTGTGGCTCTGACGAGGGGAGCCCCTAAACTGTCTCTGACTCGGGGCCATCCTGCATTCTGATGAGGGGAGCTCCCAAACTCTGACACAGGGGGCTGCTCTGAGTGCTACGAGGGGAGCCCCCAACCTCTCTCTCTCTGACTCAGGGGGCTGCTCTGAGCTCTGATGAGGGGAGCCCCCAACCTCTCTCTCTGAATCGGGGGGGCTGCTCTGAGCGCTACGAGGGGAGCCCCCAACCTCTCTCTCTCTGACTTGGGGGGCTGCTCTGAGCTCTGATGAGGGGAGCCCCCAACCTCTCTCTCTCTCTGACTCGGGGGGCTGCTCTGAGCGCTATGAGGGGAGCCCCGGGGGACCGCCCTGTGCTGAACCTCATCAGCTCCACCAGGCCACCAACAGTTCTCCGTTCAGTAGTGTTCGTGGCTCACGGCAGAGAAGCACTAGACATAGGCACAGTGTCCACCGTGCATGAAAGAGCCCCGGGGTGGTTCTTGTGGTCAGGAAATGATTGAACCAATGGCATTAAGAGTGACATGGGCCCCAGGCAAGTCACTTAACCCCATTTACCTCAGCAAAAAACAACCAAACAAAACCCGAGTGACACGGAGCAGAAGGGTGCCGAAATCCAGAAAGACTTCATGACGGAGATGACCCCAGTGAATGGAGGCAGGGCCGAGGAAGCTGGCGTGGACAGACCCTGGGCCTGGCATTCTCTGTCAGGAAGACTCTCCCATCTCATTTCTACTTCTTGGAATGTATAGCTCCCTTAAGCGCTCAGCCCAGCTGCCACCTTCTCCAGGAGGCCTTCTCTGATGCCATCCCCTACCATCCCGCCCTAGAAACTCCTTACTTTGTGCTTTGTGTTTGTATATACTTGCTCTTGTATTCAGAGAAAAGACCAGAGGCCTCCCAGGGAAGCACCGCAAAGCCTGGAGGATGCTGGGCCGGGGGAGGTGGGCGTGGTATTTCAATGGCAATAGTAGCAAAGAAATCTGAAGAGATTGCGCTCTGCCTCAGGATTTCTTCTGTCTCTCTGAAGTTACAGTGTTACCACAGCGTTTATCAGACAGCTGGGACTTTGCCACTTCCAGTTGTTAAAACGTTCTGGGAATCTCGCTTTGTGACTTCTCTACAGAAAATAGCCCGGTGGCCTTGGGCGGCTCTGCTGCGAGGGACTCATGGGAGGCCGGGGACAGGTGGCGGGGGATGTGTTCCGGAGGAACGTCGGGATACGAGGTGCGGTCCCAAACCTGGGAGGACTGACTTTTCCCACATGTTGTGAGAGCGTCACGACAGGGCGAGGAGGGTGCTTACCGCACGAGCCAGATTTCCCTGATCTCATTCCCCGGCGATCACATCTTCATGATCAATCATTCTAGAGAAAGCGGTAGGACGCCCGCTGCTCTTCTTGTTCCCAGGGCTTGCTGATTGTTTCTGAAGTGTCCGCTGTGCAGCGTCCTGAAATTGCAGTTTCCAGGTGAGCACATGTGATGCTCTTAAATGATTCCGGGGAACAGGCAACAGAGGGAACTCCTTCCACGATGCACTTATTAGGGCTTTAGTGTGAGAGGTACAATGGAGAAACAGTAGCTGCTGGCTGTGGCCCCGTGGCCCTTGAGTGGCCTTTTCTCCTCCAAGCTGACCAGAGGGACCTTCCGGCTACTTCTCACTTGCCACAGCCTTTCATCTCCTGTCTCTGTAACTTTTTTTTTTTTTTTTTTTGCTGAGGTAATTGGAGTCACAGCTGGGAAGTGTTAAGTGTCTGAGACCAGATTTGGACTCACCTAGTTCACCTAGCTGCCCTGTCTCTGTAACATTTTGCTGGCAGCCTGCGCCACCCTCGGGCCAGGATTTCTCCTCAGTGGGCTGTTTCTAATGGAAAAGCCCTTCCTTCCCCAACCCCCCTTCAGAGCAGGCAGAGCTCTGACCATCTTTGGCTGTTGGGACTTTCAAAATTGTCCCCTGAGGCAGAGGGGGTGGGGGGAGAGACCTCCTCTGCACTTCAGGTCTCTCCTTCCTGCCAGTCTCAGCGTGTAAGGATGACTCTGAATATGGAGAAGGGGAGGGAAATGCCCTTTGCCCCATTGCACCGAGCTCTGAGCACGTGGTGAACCTGCGTCTGGGACGGGACTGCCTCCCAGTCTCGTCTCCTTGCCTCCCAGTCCCGTCTCCTTGCCTCCCAGTCCCTTCTCCTTGCCTCCCAGTCCCGTCTCCTTGCCTCCCAGTCCCTTCTCCTTGCCTCCCAGTCCCTTCTCCTTGCCTCCCAGTCCCGTCTCCTTGCCTCCCAGTCCCGTCTCCTTGCCTCCCAGTCCCGTCTCCTTGCCTCCCAGTCCCTTCTCCTTGCCTCCCAGTCCCGTCTCCTTGCCTCCCAGTCCCTTCTCCTTGCCTCCCAGTCCCGTCTCCTTGCTGCCCAGTCCCGTCTCCTTGCTGCCCAGTCCTGTCTCCTTGCCTCTTAAACAAGGTCTTGGGAGATTTCTAGGACAGCTGGCATCTTTGCCCCCCCTGGGCAACCATTGGCCACCAGGGCACTCGTAAGAGTTGTGACGACAGAGACTGGCCAAAGGGGGAAGAGTTGCCAGAGAGAGAAATGATGGAAAAGTGATCACCCAATTGGCACCGACCAGGCTGTCCCGGGGAGGCGAAAGGGCAAGTCTGAGCCCCGGGCCTGTGGCCAGCGTCTCTGGAGGCTCAGACACAAAACTCTTGCATGATTGGGATCACCCCAGGGCCTTTGGCACCTAACATTATCCCTTTTTCTCTGGGAGGGGGTGAAGCTGCCTGTACTGCACCTGATGGGCTCCGGGCTCCATGGTGTGGCCCACCCAGAGCGAGCCTGCCGTGCGGCTGGGATTGAAGCCATGGAGTCTGACTGTCTTCCTGAGCCTGGGATCCTGGGCCAACCTGCAGGGCAAACAGGGGACAGGGACTGCCTCTGGCCCGGGCCTGGCATTCTCGTTAGGAAGACCCTTCCCATCTTTACCTATTGGAATCTAGGGCTCCCTTCAGAGCTGCCACCTCCTCCATGAGGCCTTTTCTGCTTGCCACCCCTACCATCCCCCCCGGAAGCTTCTGGAGGGCAAGAGCTGGTTTGGGGGCTTTTACCCCAGCATCCAGCACCATGCCCGGTCCGTGCTAGACGTTGTCCAAAAAGCCTTTGCAAACATGGCCCCCACGCCTCTCGCTTCCACGAAGCTGCCCTGGCCTTTTCAGCACCCCCAGTGCTCCCGAGAGGCTTTCTTCTCTTCACGTCGCCTTTGCTCCTCGGGGGGCCAAGATCTCGGGCCGCCCAGGTTACAAAGGGCATTTAGGCTCGGGCCAGTAGGGTGAGCAGCACGGAGCAGCGGGAACCTCAGGAACCTTGAGAGTGGAGCTCCCTGCTCCAAGGGGCGGCTGAAGATCACCCTGAGGAGAAGTGAGCAGGCCTGGAGAAGTTCCTTGACAGGTGGGCACTGCCCAACCCCCCCAGGGGGGCTCCCTCAGCCTCCTCTATCTGCTTCCCTAAACACTAACCCCCCTACTCTAACCCCCGCAAGCCCCGGCCAGCCCCCACGGCCAGGGGGCCCTCCCGGATGAGGAGGAACAGTCCCGTTGGCCACTAGGAGAGAACAAGGCTCCTTTCTGGGGGGTTTGCCCAGCAAGAGAAGCTCCTTCCCTGTTCTTCCCTCAAACATGGATTTTCACAAAACTCCAGGCGAGCACGGAATCCGGGTTTTGTTTTTTTGTTTTTTGCAGGAAACCCCGGGCCCTTCATGGCCCTGGAGAGAGCATGACTTCTCTTTTCTGAACTGGGTGGAGACCACAGCTCTGTCACAGTTACCCAACATCTGTCCCAGCTGTGGAGGAGCCCCTTGGCCAGAAGGAGCTTTGTCCCTCAGGGGTCCCGCCCTCACTTCCTGGTCAGAGAGCCTTCTTTCCCAGAATTCCTGGCTGGTCATGAGGCTCGGGCTCTCCCCTTCCCCCTTGACCCACCTCCCCCAGGCTCCATTTCATTCACCCCAGGCCAAGGCTGGCTGGGACCTCCGTCAGGAAGAGCTGCACAGGAAGGGGGAAGAGCACGTTTTCCTCCACCCAGATTTCTCAACCGTTCTGGACAAAAGCATTTGTCATCCCTCTTTTCTGGGCAAAGTGCCTCCAGATGCACCCAAGTCCCCCTCCCCGCCCCCAGAAACCCCCAGCACAGCTTCCTGCCGCTCCTTCTTTCTGAGCACTCAGCAGATTCTGCCCTGCCCCTCCCAGCCCCCCGCCGGGCCAGCTGCAGGGGCCCTTCCTCGGGAAGGACGCTGCCCCGGGCCCTTCTGCAAGCTTGTCCGCTCAGCGGGTAAGCTCTGGGCACTGCCCTGGCCCCGACTCCCCCTCCCCCAGGCAGCCTACAGCTGCTGGCAGGCGCTGACTCAGTGGAAGGGGCCCTGGGGACCCTGGGAGCGGCCTCCTCTTCCAGGGCCAGCAAGGAGCTTGGGAGAAGCTGAACAAGTTACTTATCCACCCTTTTGTCCATCCCCTCCTTTACAGAGTGGGAAACTGAGGCCATTGAAGAACGGGTCACCCAGACAGTCACCGGCAGGGAAGGCAGTCCAGAGGCTGCTGGGAGGTAGAGTGGAGTTCAAAGAGGATCCTGATCATGTGACAGGGCCAAGAACCGGCCGGCAGGGACAGTGAGACAGGGCTTGGGCTCAGGGAGCCGCTTCTGCAGCACAGGAGGGCCCCAGATGCTCCCTTCTCCAGAGCCGTGGCCCGGGGCTTGGCTCAGAGGGCCAGCGAGTGAGCACAGCACTGCTGGGAGGGCAGGAGCCCTGGGGGAGGTCTTTCCTGAAGGGGGGGTGCTCAGCCATGGAGGCATACAGCGGGCGCTTAATAAATGGTTTTTGGCTGACTGATGAACCGAACCCCAGTTTCCTGACCGAGAGGGGAGAGGGGAGAGCGAGCTTTTGGCAGGAGTAGGGAGGGAGAGCTGTGGGTGGCTGGCCGGGAGCAGCCAGGGGACACCACAGTGCCTAGAA
Source organism: Sminthopsis crassicaudata (assembly GCF_048593235.1). Classification (NCBI taxonomy): domain Eukaryota; kingdom Metazoa; phylum Chordata; class Mammalia; order Dasyuromorphia; family Dasyuridae; genus Sminthopsis; species Sminthopsis crassicaudata. The sequence goes on along the minus strand of NC_133622.1, from coordinate 256,718,916 downwards.
CGCGGGGGCTGAAGTGAGGAGGACCCAAGTTCAAGTTCTGGCTGTGCTAGGCGTGGCCATTTAGCCTCTGCCTGCCTCGATTTCCACAGCACGGCCGTCCTAGCGCTTCTCTCCCGGGCGTGCTGGGAGGCTCCGCTGAGCTATCGCCAGGGCTCTGCCAACCTTAAGGACTTCCAGCTTAAAGCAGGGGGGGGCAGTCATGGAGGGAGGGGGGGCCGGACGGCTTCCCAAGGGCTAATGCTGTCCCCATTCAGGCGGGGGTGGCTGCTGAGCACTGGGAGATTTAGGGACCTGTGGGCTGTGTGAGGGGCTTGGAGAGAGAGCAGGTGCCCACTGAGCCCCCCCAAGAGAGGCGAGAGGAGTGGCCAGGGCCTCTGGGCCGGGCGAGCCCCACTTCCGATTTCCATTCTGAGGGAGGCCTGAGCAGCCAGCCTCTTGTCCCAGCTTTAGGCGCCCACTGTGTGCCCAGCACCGCCCAAAGAAAGCAAGCTGGTGTCCTGTGGGGCCTCCAGGCATCGAGGGGAAACTGAGGCCCAGAGAGGGAGAGGGGCGAATCCGAACCAAGACCCCTCCTTGAATGCGCGGCTCCCTCCCCGCTCGGCCCCTCGAGACATCTCCTTCGGGAAGCCCTCCCGGATTGCCCCGCGGCCTGTGTAGCTGACCAAGAGGTGGAGGTGCCCGGCCCGGGGCTCTCCTCCCTCCCTCCCTCGCCCTCCGACCTGGAGGGGGCGCTCGCGGAGCCCGCGGCGGGGTGTGAGCAGGGCGGGCTCGCGCGCCTGGGCCGGCGGGGGCGCGCACGCACGCGCGCGTCTGGGCGGGGCGTGCGTGGCCAGGGAGCGCGTGACCGGGGGCGTGCGCGCGCTGCCGCTGCTGCTGCTGCTCCTGCTCCTGCTGCGGAGAGGCTGAAGCGGAGGCGGCGGCGGCGGGAGGCAGAGTCCAGACCGGGCCAGAGAGCGGGCCAGAGACGCCGCGCCCAGGCTCCGAGCGCCGCCATCATGCCGGCCGTGTCCAAGGGCGATGGCATGCGGGGCTTGGCCGTGTTCATCTCGGACATCCGCAACTGTGAGTGCGGCCGGGGGGAGGGGAGGGAGCGGGCTGCGTGTCCACCCCGCCCCCACCGTACTTCGCCCCTCCGGGCCGGGGCTCGACCTGCCACCCGCGGAGCGCCCCTCCCCCCGGCCTCGGCCTGCACCGCGGGGGGCTGCGGCGGGGGGGGGGGGGGGGCGGGCACGCAGGAGGGAGAGCCCCGGGACCCCCGCGCGCTCGGAGCACCCCGGCCTGGGTCTGCACGGGGCTGGGGGAGGGGGAGAGGGGGCGGGGTCTGGGCCCGGTGCGGGGGAGGGGGCATCCAGGACTAGAACCTCCGGGCGGAACTCCTCCGGGTTCCAGGGCCCCTGCAGTGGGCAGGAAAGGGCGGCCCGGCCCGGCTGGGAGCCTCGGCCCTGGGGCCTGGGGGGGGCTCTGGGAGGGGCCCGACCTGGGGCAGCCTTTCTGGGTCTCGTTCCTAATTTAAATTCCTTGGAAGCCCTGGATTCTTCCCCCTCGCTCCCCTCCCCCGCCTCAGTTTCCCCCCGGTAACATCCCCGTTCCCGATGGGGATCCCCCCCGGAGCCCCTGCGGCCTTTGTTGTGCCGGGTCCGGCCCAGGAAAACGGAGCTTAGGCGGAGAAAAGGCCAGAGGCGCGCAGGGGCCCGCCCTCCCCTCGGGCGGTCAGGTGAGCGCCGAGCTCCGGCCCCCTCCTGGGGGCTGCATCCGGGCCTCGCCTGGGCCGGCCGCTCCCCCCCAGGGCCTGGGGAGGTCGGGGTGACAGCTAGCCGCAGGGGGGGTGCTGTTGTAAGTGAGCTCTGGGAAAGAGGAGGAAATGGAGCCTCCGGGAAATGCCCGCGCCTTCGCTTTGGTGGCTTTGGGGTGTCCTTTCTTCCTTTCCTCCCCTGCAAATGAGCCCCAAAGGCAGGGAGGTGCCTGAGGCTACTTGGCCCTGCTGGGGGGGGGGAGGGGAAGGGGCCTCCCTACCTGGCTTGGGGGGGAGGGGCAGAGGAGAAGAGGGCTTCCCCCCCCCACTGCAGGGAGCAGTTCTGTGGGGGGTCCGAAGGCTGCTGCCTGTGGGGGTGGGGGGGAAGTCTGAGTAAATGAGTGACTTGGGAAGGGGCAGGAAAGAAATGGAGGCCGCAGCCCCCCTCTCCCTTCCCCGGGAAACCGGAAGCACCCCCCAATGCTGGGCTGGGGGGGGCCGGGAGGGGGCCACTCCCTTCTGGCCACTCTGGCTCCCCCCTGCAGGAACAGCTGCCCCTTCCCGGCCACATCTGGCCTTGGATGGAGTCGGTCATTATGCGGGAGGCTCCTTGGAGCTTAGATCCTGCTGGTGACTGGGGCACCCCCCTTTGGGGGGGCTAAGTAGCCCCAGCTGCTTCTTACCGGAGCCCCAGCTTCCCTGCTTCCTTAAGCCGAAGCTGTGACCTCCTCGGGCTGAGAGCCTTTCCTTTGGAGGGTCCCCGGCTGCCCCCGTGGGGTTCTGGGCTGGAGCCCCTTTCTTCTCTGCCTTTGCTTTCAGCCGCCCGCTCCCCATTTAGTGACAAGTGACCCGGCCTCGGACCCGCGTCTCTGCCCCCAGAAGTGTGCGCTTCTTACGTGGCTGACAGTGAACGCTAGGCCTAGTGTGTGCAGTGCGGGTCCGGCCGGAGAAGAGCTTCCTGGGAACCTCCTGCTGGGCTGGGAGCTGGAGGGAAGGGGCTCTTCTTCTTCTGGGTGGTTCTGGGACCTCTGCCATTACCCCCCGGAGAGTGAGTCGGTCGGAGGGGACATCCGCTGCTTCTCCCAGAGCCGGTGGGGGGCCATTGGGCCTGTCTAGAACCGCTCAGGACAATGTTTTGGACAGAGAGAGGCTGCGGGACAGTCCCAGCGAGGCAGGGCACCTCCAGGGGCTCCTTTTGCCAGGTTCTCAGGTTCATTTGTTGGAGGGGGCCAAACAGGGCCCGAGGGCCAGGCCTAAGGGATGGCTAGAGCTCCCAGGTGAAGGCCATTGGAGGCCCCCATGGCAGAAATCCCCCCTCGGGACTTTTAGGTGCTTGACATGAAGCTCAAGACACTGCTTTGTTGTTGTTTTGTTGTTGTTTTTGTTTGCTGAGACAATTGGGGTTAAGGGACTTGCCCAGGGTCACACAGCTAGGAAATGTTAAGTGTCTGAGACCCAGATTTGACCTCAGGTCCTCCTGACTTCAGGACTGGTGCTCTGCCCATTGCACCACCCAGCTGCCCCAGATGCAGCTTTTTAAAAAGGAGACTGACCGATGATTTTGTAAGTTTACAGAAGCTGGGCCTCTGGTCCCTCTGGGCTGGTTCGGCCCTCTTTGGGAAATGGGTGCTGCCAGAGGCTGGCAGGAAGGGGAGGAGCTTCTCAAAGGAGGACGGTGTTTTCTTACTTTCTTACCTTTCAGCCTCACAGGAGACCTACCCTTAGGCTGCCTTGTGCTTAAAGCTCTTGGCCGCACCCCAGGCCTGCCCACTGGGTTGTCTGGCCAGACAATGTGCGGTTCTTGGGAGTGCGTGCGCTATGTCCCCCAGCCTGCAAGAGCCTTGCAGCCCCTCTGGGTCTCTTCTCCGAGTCACCCTGCAAAGCTGGCTCTGGCCCGGGCCCACGCCTTCCCAGCTCACCATGGCACTCGCTGAGCTCGACTTCTCCCTTGAGGTAAATTATCAGGTCTCGGCAGGCCCTTTGTTCTCCTGAGCCCCTGGTGCCATCTTCATCCCTAATTGGCTGCTCGACATCTCCAGGACATCCTGTCCGGATCCTCTCTGGCTCTCCTGACAGTCACCTGGGGGCCTCCTCCCTCGGGGACGCTCGGGCTTTGCCAGTGGCCGCAGGGACACTCGGGCACGCTCAGGCCTTGCCACTGGCCCTGCAGCTGAACTTTCTGCAGTGATGCTGCCTTAAAGTGAAGGAGGCCCTGGAAGGCAGCGGAGAAGCGGTTGCCAGGCACCTGCCAGCACGGCGCCAGGCTGCTTGTTTGTTGGCTTTACAAATAATCTCTCATTGGAGCCTCAGGACACCTCTGTTAGGTACCTCAGAGAAACTGAGGCAGGGTTAGGCTTGATGACTCTCCTTTTCCTTTTGTTCCTGGCCAAGTCCTTTCTACAGCCACACCTTGCCTCCTGAGGGTCTCTGCCCCTGGGGCCGCCCCCCTGGTTTGGGGTAGCCTCTGGCCTCGCCTATCTCCCCGCCTCACTTGGCTGCCAAAGTGTTGATGTGACCACCACCCTCTCCCCAGTTTGGTTAATTCCTTGGCTGTTCCTATCTGCTCCTTGCTTGGCCCCTGCCTCCCTTTTCAGCCTCCCCTTCCAGCCTCCCCCACAGCGCACCCCATGCCTTCTCAGTTCCGTCTCCGTGCCTTTCCTGCCATGGAGTTGCCCTGGTGTCTTCCAAGATCTGGACGCTGCCTCCTGGCAGAGGCCCTCATCGGGCTCTGGAGCTGCTGGCGCCTTCCTTCCGAGATGCCCAGGGGGTTTCTGCTTTGGCTGGGAGGATGGGCAGGCTTTTGGCCCTGCTTCGCGCCATGGCCAGCACACAAGTAAACACTCGGGGACTGAACTGTTTGACTGTTGGGGGGCATGATGGTATCTCCTTTTGGAAGTTGGGGTTCAGCTCAGGAGTTGGCTATCTGGAAGGGAGGGCGGAAGGTGCTGAGATCTCAGAGGGATGAGAGAAGGGGGCTTGGGGTAGAGCCTTGGGGAGCACCGGGCATCTCCTGGAGCGGGTCCTCTCTGGCCGGCCCACCCTTGGTGGGCTCCGAGCTGTGTCCCTTGCTCTCCCGGTGATTGCTGGCCACATCTCTGGGCTACGTGGGTCCCTTCTTGGGCTGCCCGTTACCGTGTGCAGGTTCCACACCCTTCGGGGAGTCGGGTTCTGCAGAGTGGCCATCCTCAGCCTTCCAGGGCTCTCCGGGTAGGACATCCGTGTCACTCACTTCACTGAACAGATTGTTTTCCCCAACAGTGTCATATGTTCGCTTTGGCTGGTGCGCGGCTTCATCCTCTGACTTCCCAGAGCTTGATGGGATCCTGAAATGCCTTAAAGGGCTCTGCTTTTTTCTAGAATATTCCTCCAGTGATCAAGGGAAGAAGGGGCAGTTTGGGCACGGGCACCAGGCGGTCTGGGGGCACCCATCTGGGCCTCCTGCCATGCCGTGTTTCCTATTTGTTCCCTCTTGGGACACAGCCTCTACCAGCTTGAGCACATTGGATTTAAATCTATTTAAATCAAGATTAGAAAGTCTAGCCAGGAAGACACAAGTGATTAGTTGACCAGAAATGGCTTCTTGTATAATACCGAAGCCTCACAGCTCTGAGAAACGTGAGGGGGGTGTGGGGGTGTGTGTGTGTGTGTGTAACACAACCTGCTCATATCCTTTAGAGTTATTTATTTCTGTTCAGATTAATTCTGTAACTAATGAAATGAAAACAAGTATTTATTGATTGGGTCCTATCAGCCTCCAAGCATTTATCCTTCTAAGTAAGTACTTGGAGGCCTCTGGGGTTACAAAAGCTGCTTAGCTTAAAGACGAGGAGAGTTTCTCTGGAGCAGAAAATGAAGTCGGGAGCTCTGGGTGAGAGGATGTGGGTCTCTATCCATGCGCTCACATGGGGGGGGGCAGATGATTTAGTCATTCATGGAGGACTGGGTAGGGTCCCAAGCAGGTGCTCCTGGGAGCTGAGAATGGGCTGGCCACTTTTAAATGGAGCTTTCTTAACTGTGGGGATAGGCTGTTGGGCAGTGCGCAGTGTGCCCAAGGGGTCAGCTCCGACCTTCTCTCGCCCATCCCACATGTCTGGCTCGGGCCAGATTAAGTTTTTTTTTTTCTCCTACTCCAATTCTTGCATGTAGTCCCTCCCCTTCAGGCTTCACAACCCGCTTCCCCTTCAAAAAACGCTGCCTACAGAAAACCCCGGCCCTGCTCCTGCTGTGCTAGAATTTTGAAGGCTTCCAGCTTCGGCTTCATGCCTCCGAGGTGTCTTTGCCCCTTCATCCCGCCTCCCTGCAGCTGCCAGTGTGCTAGGGAAAGCAAAGCCTCCCTCCTGGTCCTGAGGCTTACCTCAGCAAACAAGTATGGCTTCTTCTGTTGGCCTTTTCCAGGAGGCCTGCACGGCCTTGCTAGCCTGGGTTTTCTCTCCGATTCCTCCCACCCCAGCCCCATCTCCTGCTCAGTTCTCTTTTCTCTGGCGTGTTAGGAGTTTTCCTGCTTCATTCTCTAGAAGAAGAGGGGATGTTGGTGGCCGGGACCTCCCTCTGAGGGTTGTTACTTTGCATCTCCTAGCTGGAGAAGAGGAGGAAAGGGGGAAAGGCCTCCCTCTAAGGGAGGTCTTATTTTGTGTCTGTCAGCGGCTGTGTCCTTCTCTCTGAGGGATACTGTGTCTATGAAGTCAGCGCCCTCTGAGAGTTACTTTGTAGCTATTGAGAGGGGAGGAGGGAGTGTTCCTTCTAGCAGTAACTTTGTATCTCTTGGGGGGAGGCCTGGCCTTCCGATGGTTACTTTGTATCTATTGAGGGGCCTTTCCTCTGACAATTACTTTGTGTTTGTTGGAGGTTTTTGATTTGTAGAGCAGGACTTCTTCTGAGTAGGGACTTTGGGGCCTAACATAGTAGAGGGTCTTAAAGAGCCCATGCGGTTACTCTCTGGTCCTCTGGCGGCATCTTCCCACTCCCAGGATTCCTGAACTCCCTTGGATGTCATGAAGCCCTTGTCAGCACCTCTTCTTCCTCAAGCCAAAGGGATCCTCTCCTTTAGGTCCTCCCAGACTCTTCAGGACTTGTCCCTGTCATATTCTCCTGCTCCACCCTCCCCCCCACTCTGCACCCAGAGTTAAACTGCAGGCCCCTTAAGAGTAGGAATTGCTGGGGGGTTTGGGGGGGGTTGTACTTGCATAAAAGCTTCTGGTACAGTGCTTCACATGTAGTAAGGACTCAATCCTTTGATTGGGAGACCTGTGAATCCAGGGGTAGTGTTACAGACGGATGCTTGGGAAGAGTAGTGGGAGGGAAAGGCCGGCCCCAAACCACCACATTGATTTTGGATCATTCGCTTGTGGGAAGAGTGTCTGAAGGAACAGGGGTCACATTTCTTTGGGTACTCTTGGGTGTCAGGGCCCCACTGAGCCCACCCAAAGCATTTCCTCCATATTATCAGAAGTTGCCCCGCTTTGTAGCTTTGGGACATTTCTTCCAGCCTCTTGAAGCCTGGGCCTCTCCTCGATCTCCTTGTATCCCCAGCCTTAGCACAGTGCCTGGGACTCAGTAGGCACTTAATATGTGTTGATTGGTTTTTAACATTTCACCTAACATTTAAATGACAATTATACACTTCCCACAGATGAACAAGAGAAGCTTAAATTGTCCGCTCTTCTAGTTACAGTGTGAAAGGGTCATCACCTCCCATGTCATAAATGGATGTGGGAGAAGGGCGGTTTTTCCCCTTCCGCAGTGACCGATTCTTCCCTCTGTGGCCCTTTGAACCCAGACTCTGCTCCCACTTTGCCTTTCCCTGAACAGAGCTTCTTACCCTGGAGGGGACTTGAACTTGGATTGGAAAAAAATGACCTTCAGTAATCCCACACTGACCTTGAGCCTTTCCTACAATTCTGAATTTTAAAGGTTCTCTCTTTTTAAGGAACAGAATCTGCATCCCCTTCCCCACCCTCCATTTAAAAGCAAATTATGTACTTGGGAGGAACCCGCACCCAGGCCCTTCCCTCCTGGGCCAGTTGAGCCCCCGGTGTGTCTCTAGGGGGAGGTGAGGGCTGAAGGCTCTAGAGGGGCTGGTCTCTGCCCCTTAGATCTCATGGATCTGGGCTCGTGACTCTTCAGTCTTGTTCTGTTTATAAATCTTAATCTGTGTACAAAAGTCTGCAAAGTAGTTCCTGTTCCTGAGGTTCTGCTCCTCCTCCTCTGTTCAAGGAAGTATTTCCCTGAATCTCCTCAGGCTTCTCTTTGCTCACTTCTCTCACTGGGGGGGAGGGGGCAGCTGCAGGTTGTTGGAGACCAGCCCTGCTCTTGCTGATAAGAACTCTGGCTCCACATGCTGAAATGGCTCGACCCTAACTTGCCGGTGGGAAATGATAAATGCACTTTGAAATCTGCCCTGTGAATTCCAAATGCCAGTGATCCTATCACGGGCCGGCCTTTACCTGTCCTCACGCTGCTCCCCCCTTCCCTGGGATTGGGGGTGGGTCAAATCTATGAAGTTCCATTTTATCTTTAGTAGAATTTTAAAATGGCGGATCTTAGTTGTCACCCCGATCATGCTATATATTTAAAAAATAAAGTCATTAAAAACTCAGGTTCAGAACTGTCTCTTCCCCCGCCCGGAGTCATCAAAATATTCGGATTGTAAGGGTGCTTTCATTGTCTCCTCACGGGCCAAATCCTTTACGAACCCCATCAAACCTCAGCGCAGTGCCGGGGACACAGTAGGCTCCTACTATGTGTTACATCATGCTGGCCTGAGCCCACGGGCCGCAGAGAGAGCCAGGTGCCTTTGGCCTGCGCCTCCCAGCCAGCAAACGGGTCGCCTCCCCGTGGGGAGCCTTAGAGTCTGTCTTATGGGCCGTTGATACCTCCATGGGAGTCCTTTTTGCCTCTGGAGGGGATGCCCTCGCCTCCAGCGAAGGGGGAAGGGCTACTCAGAGGGCAGCGCCCAGCGTGGCTGGCAGGGCGTCCCTCGGAGGAGAGGCTGTTTGCGTTCCCAGCACTTCTCCCGGGGCCTGGCATTATCAGTCGCCTCCCAATCCCTCCTGTGACTCACTTGAGCTCTCTGGGCCGTCTCGAGCTCTGCTTGCAATATCTTTTTTTAGACCACCTTTACTTCTTTTTCCAGGAGGCAGCCAGGGAGGGGCCACAGGACATAGAGCTCTGGGCCAGGAGTCAGGAAGATCTGAGTTCAAATCCAGCTTCTGTCATGGGCTAGCTGTGTGACCTTGGACCAGTCAAGTCCCTCTCTGCCTCAGTTTCCCCACCTGTAAAATGGGGAGAATAACACCTCCCTTCCTTTCCAAGGGTGTTGTGAGATCTAAGGAGACGGTATTTGTGAAGCTCTTAGCAAACCTTCCTGGGTTTAGGAACGCTCAGTTTTTGTAACAAAGAGGCTGCACCTGTACCTCATGGGCGGAGGGTCCCGCCCGCCCGTGATGACGGGAAGTGGTTTGTCTGGGGTACCCGAAGCCAGGAAAACGGGGATCCTCCTGCCACATCCCAGGAGTTTGTTAGTGCAGGGAGTGCCCCCCAAAGTGGGCTTGGCTCCTGTGCTCTCCGGGCCGCCCCTGCAGAGAGGCCCTGGCAACCCCCGGCCCGAAGCCTGGCAGGGAACTTCCCCACGGGCTTTCCTGACTTGGATCCCCTGAAAGGAGAGCTCCATTGGTTGACCTCGAAAGCATTACCTAAGGCACCTCTTTCATCAGACTTTTGTGAACATTATTAGAGTTAATCTGAAAATCTACTAATTACGCTGTTTGTCTTCCATTACTAGGGTTTTGTGCCCAAAGGCTGTAGTAAAGGCAGTTACGTCATTGGAGAGAAATGATTTTTAGAAGGTAGCTAGCTGGCTGGAACGCTTGCTGTGGGGGTTAGCTGTTGGAAGTCTGGGTGTCTGCTTGCCAGAGCTCTGGGTAAACAGGGACATGTTCTCTCTGTCTCTCCTTCTTTTCTCTGTTTCTTTTTCCCTTTGTATTTCTCTTCCTCCCCCCTTCCCTCCTTTCCTCGTTCCTCTCTCCTTCCTTCTTTCCTTCCTTCCCTCCTTCCCCTTTTCCTTCTTTCCTTCCCTTCTTCCTCCATTCCCCCTTTCTCCTTTTCTCCTTTTCCCTCTCCTCTTTCTCCCTGCAGCCAAAGAGGCCAGTGGAGTTTTATTCCAAAGACAATTAACTCTGGTTTTCTTTCTTTCTTTTTTTCCCCTGAGGCTGGGATTAAATGACTTGCCCGGGGTCACACAGCTAGGAAGTGTTAAGTGTCTGAGACCAGATTTGAACTCCTGAATTCAGGGCTGGTGCTCTATCCACTGCACCACCCAGCTGCCCCTATAACTCTGGTTTTCAGAGTCATCTGATGAAATGTATTCCCATCCATTCCCGCAAGCCCTTATGAAGTGTCTGCCATGTGCCACGCCTGTGACCAAAGGCAAAAGCCGCCCCCTTCCCGCTGGGCCTTCCTCTTTCGCAGGCATGGGTGCAGCCTCTTTGCCATATTCTTTGGTAACTGGGAGCACTCCTGGATGCAATGAGGTTTGCGAAGCTGGAGCTTTGTTGAGGGACTGGACCCGGGTTCTACTGGAAGAACCGAAGCTCGGGTAGCTGGGAGCCTTCATAGCTCCGAGGCCAGAAGGCCGAGGGGAGGCCGCTTCCTCAGACACGGCCCTCCTTGGTCTCTTGGGCCTTTCCCTTTTGGGACCAAACCCATATTGGAGTGGAGAAGATGAAGAAGGAGGTGGATTCTCGAAGGGTTGTTGGCATCCTTCCGAAAAAAGTGTAGACTATCTCTACTCCGTGGCGTCATTGCCAAGGCAGCTTAATGACACTGGCAGTAAAATGGTTGGTCAAGGAGAGCCTGTTAGTGCCCTCGGGAGCTTCCTGCCTTGGTTTGGTCGCTCTCTCTTCATGGTTTTCCCATCCACGAAAAGCTGCCTTTTCTCCCTCTCTTGTTGCCCAGCCCGCTGAGCCAGGGAGGCTCCTGCTGCCGGCAGCTTCTGGCAGAGCCTTCCGTTTTCTCTTGCTGTTGGGGACCTCGACGGTGCCCTCCCCCCTCCCTTCTTAGAGCTGCCGCAAGCAGGGGAGCAGCAGGAGCGCACCCTTTGGTCCTGGGCGTGTGAGGAGGGAGGACTTTGAGTGCTGGCCAGATTCCTCCTGCTCGGCTTCTTCCCGGGGGCGACCCGAAGGGCCAGAGGTGGCAGGAGGTGGGGTCAGAGGCCCGAGAAGGGCAGAGAGGGAGGCTCTGCTCAGACCTGGCAAGTTGAGGCTGCTTGGCCCCGGGTTGGCCCTAGGCCCTGACGAAGGCACCAGATTCAGTAGCTTTGGGTTCTCTAGTGCCCGTGGACAGCATGGATGCTGGGCATTTCCTCACTGGGCCGGAGTGCTGGGCTACACTGGCCAGCTTTTGCCCTGTGGGGGGGTTGGGTTTGCCTCCCACCGACCAGGGCGGGCGATGGGCTTCACGAAATAAAGCTTGAGGCAGTTCTGTTGACTCTTCCAGTTGTCATTTTAAATTAAATTTTATTCTTGCTACAAACTATCATGTGCCTTGTTTCCCTCCCCTTCCCTCTATTGAAAGATAGGAAAGCAAGTGTAACCGATCCCAGCAAACAGAACAGGCTGCCCTTACCTCCCTGAGTCCCCATCGGAGCCCACTGCGCCTCAGCAGCTTCTGCGGCTGCCTCGTGGGTGGCCAGATGTCCAGCTTGTAGAGGTGACGGGTCAGTGAGACATACACCTTCCTAAGAATAGATTTAATTGGTTTAAAAATTGAGTCGTTGGCTTTTTTCTTTTTCTTTTTTTTTTTAGCTGAGGCAATTGGGGTCAAGTGACTTGACCAGAGTCACACAGCTAGGAAGTGTTAAGTGTCTGAGACCAGATTTGAACTCGGGTGCTCCTGACTTCAGGGCTGGTGCTCTAGCCACTGCGCCACCTCACAGTCCCCTCGTGGGCCATTTTCAATCATTTTCTTTGCATCCTTCTGGTACTGTCTTGGAACAGCGATTCCTGGGAGACGTGACACCGCCGTTCTCTTGGCCGCTGACTGGACCTCTTCTGGCCTGGGGCCGGTGAGCACGTTCAGCGGGTTCTGGTTTCAGTGACAGTTTGAAGGCCCCTTCTTTCCGAGCCAAGCTTTTGACTCTGTGGGGAGTCGCCTTTGCTTTATGGAAGGTCAGAGGGCGTTCTGTCGGAGCAGGCTGAAGAGCCTGACTGCAAGCAGAGCCAGCTGTGATCCTGTGGGTGCCGGCGTCTCCTCTGCTTGACAGGGGGCCCGGCGGGGACCATAAGGATGCAGGCCCAGCCAGACACTGGAGGTTGGGGCGGGTGCATTACGGTGGGTGCCGGGCAACAAAAGCACGCTCACCGTGAGCTTTTCCTTCTTTCCTCGGTTTGAGCAATGCATCGTTCAGTACTGGGGGAAAGGGGAACATGTTTATTAAATGCCTGCTGTGAACCAGACACATGCCGAGTGCTTTATAAATATCTCATTTGATCCTCATAACAATCCCGGAAGCTAGGGACTATTTTTGGTGACTTTACAGATGAGGAAACTGAGGCAGACAGGTTGGCTGATTTGCCCAGGGTCACCTAGATAGTGTGCGGCTCGATTTGAACCATCTTCCAGACTCCAGGTTCAGTTCTCTATCCACTGTTTTTTTATTTCTAAAGAATTTTCTTTGATTTATCTTGGTTTGAAGTGGCATTTTTCGTGATAGGGAGCAGGGCTTTCTCATATGGCGCACCTGCGGGTTCATGGGCCGGGTTTCAGGGTGTGAGTGAGCCTGGATGATGACAAACAACGACCTTTTCATTTTTCCGACTTCTGTTTGAAGTTCAGCGTTTCTCCGGGTCAGGGATGCAGCGGCAAGCCTTCCTCTGGGCAGGGCTCCATCCCTCCATCCCTGAGTCCTTGTGCCCCGGAAGGGGCCGAGCTCCTCCTGTCTCGGGGATTTCTCACAGGGAGAGAGCCAGCAGTGACCTTGTTATCTGGGGCAGCCAAGCAGGGCAGGGACCTCGTTCTAAGCTAATCTCGGGAGCAGGCCGGCCACTTGTTTGTCTCTTCCTGGGTGTGGATTTAGTGGCTGTGTGCAAGGCCGGGGTGGTTGTGGGGAAGTGCTCAGGAGACTCGAGGACCCTGAAGGGGGACGTGGGATTGGCGGTCGTCGCTCTCTCTTGTTGGGTCTGGCCCCAGGATGTGGGCGCTCCCGCCTTCATTTCCGGGCAGGAGACCCAGGGCTGAAGAGAAGGCGCCAGGTGGATGACCATGAGGATGGTGGCCTTCCTAAGTGGGCACCCGCTTCCTCCCCACCCCGCCGCTGCCCCCAAGAGGATGGGCACAGCTGGTACAGGGCTCTGATTTAAGAACTCCCAGCAGCTTGGGTTGGCCCACATTGGGCCAGGACCCGGAACCCCAGGGCAATTTCCAGGCCCTTGATGTTCTGTCTGGAGTTGCCAGCTGGGTTAAAACCCTCCAATGTTCGAATCTTGCTCTGTCCAGTCTGTGTTCTTTGGGGATGGCCTACAGAGCGCCTCCTATAGGCCTTCGGGCTGTGGGTCTGTGAGCTCCTATTTGGGAAGCTGTGGTGTACAAAGCCTTTACTTCCCCGAAACTTTTCCCAGCTCCTGCCTTGCTGGGAGGGGGTGCCGACCCTGCTTCCCACAGGCTAAGCTGACTTGGCCCTAACCCGAACACTGTTACCCAGGGAGGAAGCCCCCTAGGGAAGTTGGGGCAGCACGCCCAGCGCCCAGCAGACCTTCCGGGCTTAGCCAAGGGCCACATATTGGTTCCCACAGTGTTGCCATAATTACCTGCTGGCCCTGGAGCAGGTTGGCGACGGTATTATTGGGGATGGGGGCGGCTGGGGAAGCGGCAGGAGGGAGGTCCTGAGGAAGGAGGGCCCACGTGCTGGGGCTCTTGCTTCGGTGGCCTCAGACTTTGAAATAGTGTACACTTAGCCTGTGAAGGAAATCAAAAAATGCAGGCGGACAAAGATAGAAGGCTTGGGAATTCTCTGTAGTGCTTCATAGTCATCTCCCAGAGTTCTTTTGTTGGGTGGAGCTGGTTCAGTTGATTAACTAATATTCCAGAATATTCATCTACCACAATTTATTCAGCCATTCTCCAATGGATGGACATGTTTCCAGTTTCTAGCCACTGTGAAAAGGGCTGCCACAGACATTTTGGCACCTGCAGGTCCCTTTCCCCTCTCTAGTGTTTCTTTGGTTTATAAGCCCAGTAGTAGCACTGCTGGGTCAAAGGGTGTGCACAGTTTGATACCTTTTTGGGCATAGTTCCAAATCGGGAGCTACCTATTTGTAGAACACTACGGATAGCAGCTCTTTTTGGGGTGGTCAAGAATTGGAAATCGAGGGGATGCCCATCGGGGGAATGGCCAAACAAGCTAATAGTAGAGTGTTGTAAGAAATGACAAGTAGGATGCTTTCAGAAAAACCTGGAAAGACTCGGGTGACCTGATGCAAAGGGACGTGAGCAGGAGGAGGAGAATGGCGCACCCAGCAGTACTGTCCGAGGAATTGTAAATAACTTAGCTGTTCTCACTAATACAGCCATCCAACGGGATCCCAAAGCACTCGTGATGACGCGTGCTTGCCACTCCATGGAAGAACTGCGGAATGCATCCCGTAGCGTTCTAGTTTTTCTTTCTTTCATTTTTTTTTCTCTCGACTCAAGTCTTCTTGTACAAAACGCCTAACGGAAACGTTAGCTCTAATTGCCCGTGTGGAGCTTATATCTGATTGCTCACTGTCTGTGGGAGGAGAGATAGGGAGGGAGGGGTAGAATTTGAAACTTCAAAATTCAAGTAAAAATGTTTTTAAAAATCAGAAGGAAAATAAAGGAAATGTTCATCATTAGGACTTGGGTGAAAATTGGCTTTTATACCAACCCCTTCCCAAGTGCCCAGAAATCCTTTTCTGGCAAATACTCTTTTCCAGAGATGGCTCCAGCGCAGTCCCCGGGGCTCTCTTTCATTGGCATCTGTATTTAGATCTGTGAGTTTGTGAGCTTTTTCTGGGATTTCCTTTGTCTATTGTCAGCCTCTGAGCGTCCCCAGAGTCCCGGCAGCTCAATCTGGACTTGCCAACTTGGAAAAACAGGCAGCTTACCCAAGCGAAGGCCTCTAATTGCAGTTTTCTGGCTTGTCACATGTTCGCTGAATCTGTGGCTGTGGCAATTAGCTTGGCTTGTTCTGAGAATTCTGGGATCCTGGAGCCGCTGGGGTGAGGAGGGGCGACCCCACCCTCCTCCCTTCTCCATCCAACATTTCCTGGAAATGAGGAAGTGCCAGGCCTGGGCCGGGTGCTAGGGAGACAGGCTTTCAAGGAGCTCACGATCTGCCCTGGAGCAGCATATGCTGAGCAGCAAGAAGGCTCTCAGTAAGGGAGACGGGCCTCCTGAGGCAGCCGCTCCCCAAGCATTAATTAAGCACCTGTTGCATGTCAGGCACTGTGCAAAATGATGGGGATAGAAAGGAAGGCTAGAATGTAGTCCTGCCTTCAAGGAGCTTGTGGTCTGATGGGGGAGACCGTGTACCCAGAGCTCTCTTTGAGCAGGAGAATCTCTGAGGGAAGGTTAAGGGAACTGGGGAAAGGCCCGTGGCAGGAGGTGGGATATTAGCTGAAACTTGAGGGAAGTCAGAGAAGCCTGAAGGCAGAAATGAGGAGGAAGAGAGGTCCCGTGAAGATGCCCCCAGTCAAAGATGGCAGGTCTTGTGTAAAGCCTAGTCATGGAGCAAATGACAGAGGTGGGAGGGCCCCACAGCTGACCAGAGCATGTTGTATTTGTTCTTGGAGACCATAGGGAGCTATCTGAGGTGCTTGAGCAGAGGGCGACAGGGGAGATCTAGGAAGATGATGTTTTGGGATGGAATGGAGGTCCGAGGCACCTAGATCATCCAGCAGTTACTGCGATAGGCAGGTGTCGGGAGGCCTGCATCAGGGCAGCGGGTGAGAGGCGTCGGGGGGGCCTGCATCGGGGCAGCGGGTGAGAGGCGTTGGGGGGCCTGCATCGGGGCAGTGGGATGGCAGATGGGAGGCGTCTGGCGGACGGGGAGGCTAGGGGCGCCCTTGACAGTTAGAAGAGGGGGGGATGGGGGGGCAAGAGCATGAGGTCAGATGTGGACAGGATGAGATCCAGTGTGAGATGGCCTGGAGAGCTGAGCCTGGAGCGCAGTCAGGAGACAGAAATATAACATAAATAGATCTGAGAAGCATCAGCACCGAGCTGTAATAGAATCTGTGGGAACCGCTGAGATCGCCGAGGGCAGCAGCACCGGGGAGAAGAGGAGAGGGCCCACCACCGAACCAAGAGGTTCCCACAGTTAGTGACAGTCCGGGAAGGGAGACCAGGAAGGAGGGGCTCAGGCAGGGAGCCTAAAGACGACACGAGAGGGGCAAGGGAGGGACGTTTTCTCTCGGGCAAGCCTTGGGAGACTGTCCGAGGGTGGAGGAGAGGATGTGCGTTCTGAGCTGGGGTCTGGAGCCCTGCTGTGGGCAGTCAGCCTCTGCGGGGGGGCCGTCCAGTGAGAAGGAGCCCCTACTTTGCATTCTGGGAAACTCTTGTGACTTCAGCATCACCTCCAGCCTCTCCATCTGATCCTCGGGGGGAAGCGGTACCGCTCCCTTTGCCGCCTCGTTTCTGCCGCCGGCACTGTCCAGCTCACCACTGTTTTCTTCAAATGAAAATCTGAGGGCCGTCTGACTAGGACAGAGAGCTGTGAATGCAGCAGGAGACAGCAGCACTTGCCTCCTTACGCCGCCAAACAGGCAGTGGGTGGCTTAGTGCCATTGCCTGGCTCCGGGGTCGGGAGCCCGGCTTCAGTCCTGCCTCCTGCGCTTGGCTCACTTCACAGCTTCCCCTTCGCCCATACATGAAACGGAAGCAATAAAGTCATGAGGTCCGCCGGTGATGTCTGAGGCAGACACGGCCCGGGATGCTCTCTAGAAACGCGCTGTAGTGTTCTAGTGACCGCCGCGCTTAAGATGGAATTAGCTTCCTCAGAAGCTCCAAGGAAGTTCCCCAAACCTCCAGATCCCCCCTCCCCGCTTCCAGATGCCGATTTCTGGCCGGCTCTCGTCTGCCTGCTCTCCTTTGGCCTGTGAGGGTCACTTCCCTTTTCGGGCTGTTAGCGCGTCTGATGGGTCCTAGGACAGCTCGCACGTGGAGCATGCCACATGGCTCTAGATGGCCACGAGCGCCTTATCTGGGACCGGTTCTTGTTTGTTGACCATTTATCAGTCGGGGGGGGGGGGTGATGCTGGCTGAGGTTCTTGCAAGGAGACTGGCCTCCAGGCAGGATCTGCCCACCTTGGAGGAGAAGACCAGGGCCCGGGGTCCTTCAGGGGAGCGAAGGGCACGACGAGGGTGAGGGCACAGAGGAGCCGGGAGTCAGCGGGCCTTCGGACTCCCAATCTGGGCTCCTTTTCCTGTGTATGGCGCTGTTAGATCCAGGGCCCTGGTCTGCGTCGGCCTCCGAGCCCCGGCACCCAATGGCTGGGAACAAGCCTTTTGCCTGAGGAGGAGGCTCCTTTGTGCGTGGCTAAAGGCGGCACTTGGTTTGTTCTTTTTCAGGCAAGAGTAAGGAGGCCGAGATCAAAAGGATAAACAAAGAACTGGCCAATATCCGATCCAAATTCAAAGGTGAGTGGCAGGACGGCTCAGCCGGCGGGCCCTTGGTTTTGCTTTTGTCGGTCCCTCTCGTGCTGGTTTCCCCAAGCCGAGGAGTCACCCTTCTGTCCCCCGGGTCCTGCCCTTGAGGAGGGTCGTGAGAAGGGGCGAGGCGGGCTTTGGGCGATGGATCTCGCTCCTGGCATGGGGTGGGCGTGGGGGGCGAAAGCTTCCCATGATTCCAGCCCCTGCCGGGCTCTCCCAGACACGTGGGCAGAGGAATGACTGAAGAAGTGTGGCTCAAGCACTTTACCGTGTGCCGGCCATGGCACTCAGGGATCCGAATCCCCTGCCCCCAGGACTTTCGGGGCTAAAGGGGGAAACAATGCCCAGAAGGAGAATGGGGGCTGGTGGAGGGAGGAGTTCATTATTTCAGCACCGAGGGCAGGGCCGCTGGGGACAAGGGGGATGTGATGCCACCTGGCCCCCAACCTGAGTCATCTCAGACTCCTTGCTGGTTGTCACTTTCCATCCCAAAGTAACTGACCCACAACCCCCCCAGACTTCTGCTGCTGCACCTCTCACACACTCCCCCTTCCTCCCTCTGACCCGGCCCCCACCCCCGTGATCCTCCTCACCTCATGCTGGAACCCTGGCAGTAGCTGCTGGGAGTCCGCCTGCCTCGGGTCTCTGATATTTCCTCTGTCCAGCCACCAGAGTATTTTCCCACAGTGTAGGACTCTGTCATCGCCTGTCTCAGTAAACTCCCGTGGCTCCCTCTCGCCTCCAGGATCAAGTACAAAATGCCCTGTTTGGTCTTCAAAGGCCTTCGTGTCACTTCATCCAGTGGCCCCGGCCTCGTGGCTGTCCCTCCATCTCTCGGCTCCAGCCTGGAGTGCTCTCCCCCCTCCGTTCCCAATACTGACCTCCCTGGCTTCCTTGAAGCCCCAGCTTGCCTGCACTTTGGGTAGGACGCCTCCCCAAGCCCCCTTCGTTGCGGTGCCCTTTCTCAGTGCGGCCTCTCCTGCCCAGAGCCCGAGTAAGTGTGCTTGTTTGCCCACTGTCTCCCCGAAGCTTGGGTGAGCCCTTGAGGTCTGGCACTCTCCCTGGGTGGCCTTGAAGCTTGGCCCGGGGCCTGGCGCAGCACAGTCAGTGTTTACTGATTGATGGCTCAAGCGTACGGAGCTCGGGGCAGACGTGTTGGCTGGGGTTTTCTTGGGGGCGCTGGGTCTGACCGATTCTCATCTAGCAAGTGGCAGACATGAGCTCCCCAAGGATGCCATCCCCCCCTCCCCAGGAGCCAGATGAGTCCCCGGGAATGGCTCCAGTCTGCTGCTGACGTTGTGCTGCCTGCAGTAAGCCTCAGCCCCCTGACAAGCACATCTCTCCAGAGTTCAGCGCCGCAATCTAAACAAGAAAACCCAAGTGGATGAGGAGCATTTCTTGTCCAGATCCCGAGCTGCAGGTGGAGCATCAGCCCAGAGAGCATCTTGGACAGATAATGCCGACGGCCAGGAGCCAGACCCCAGTTTGGCCAGGTGGAAGAGGCCAGCTAGGTCACCCGACGGAGGCCGAGCAGCCTCCTCACAGAAATGGAAATCCACCTAAGCATCAGCTGGCTATTTCCAGTTTTGTGGCAAGTCATGTCCCAGCTGTGTTCCGTGGTAGTAAGCCACGAGGCGCTTCAGGACGCCGCAGAGATTCCAACTTGCGGATCGCTCAGTGCTGAGGGTGGGGGGCGCCTGTTAGCGGCAGCGAACGTCTCGAAGGCCACGGCATCAGCGGGATCAGTTGGCAAAGACTCCAGTACCACCATGTGACGGCCTTCAGGTGGAACTGTTTGCGCTGTTCCCGGGATTTTGGTTCTCGGCCCCCTTGCCCGTGGATGTGAGATTGGGGGCGCTCTCCCTTCACAGCCCTCTCCTCCCCCAGGTAGCTCTCGCCCTAGATCTTTTCCCTCCACCGTGTGCTACCAGGAAACTCCCTGAGGTCAGAGGCTGCTTCGTTTTCGCTTTCTGTGAAGCTTTAGGAACTGGTTACGTGTTCATTGCCCAGATGGCTCTGGAGGGGACAGCGAGGCAGGGACCTGTGTAGCCCTTCCTCACTTCAGTCCAGTTCACTTGCATGCCATGGCATCTCCTTCCTGATGTCACGGTCATTTTCAAGAATGAGAAACCAACAACCACAATAGCTCGTTCGTCGATTTGACGTATTTGTTTGGGCTCTCGTGGAACATCCGAGCGGATCTCTGCGATGACAGTCGTAAGCAGGGAGGATTCGTCTCAAGGGAAAGCTTGGGGTTCAGGACTCAGTGGTAGAAAGGTGCTAATTGAAGTCATAGGAACCAGAGGATGGCAGAGACTAAAGGAGAGAGTGTCTAGTGTTTGAGGAGCACCTTGCATGGCTCGTGAATAGATAGATGGACATGGATGGATAGTTGGATGGGTGGACGGACGGATGGATGGATGGATGGATGGTTAGATGGATGGATGGTTGGATGGGTGGACGGATTAAAGGATGGATGGTTGGATGGACAGATGGTTGGATAGTTAGATGGACGGATGGAAGGATGGATGGATGTTTGGATTGACAGGTGGAGTATATATTTAATGTTGGAGGAATATCGTACATAGCTCAAAGATGGATGATGGACCAAGGAAGTGCTTACTGTTTGAGGAACACCTTTTATGACTCATGGATGGATGGCCGGACAGAAGGACTAAATGCTTAATGTTGGAGGAATACCATTTATGGCTAGATGGCAGATGGCTGCAGGGAGTGCTCAGTGTGGAGGAGCACCTTACACAGCTCATGGATGGACGGATGGACGGATGGAGGGAGTGCTCGATGTTGGAGGAGCACCTTCCTGCTGGAGTTTAGCGATGGATGGATGGACAGCTGGATGGAGCACATGCTTACTGTTGGAGGAATACTTGTGGATAAGGCTGCCATTGTCATCATTCACGCTGTATGAGCCGCCATCATCACCACCGTCAGCAGAGTTCCCAGTTTCCATTGGATGGTCCTTTGTCATCCGCCGGCTCTTGGGTTTGGTTTAGAGGAGACAGCGGTCTCATTGAAGCTGTTCCTGGGGCCGCTGACCTGTGTGATGTTTGCAAGGAGCCCAGTGGTCTGTGGCCGCCCTCCCTGGGAGATGCCGTGCTGGGATGGGCTGAGTCCAGATGGCCTGGTGTCCGGCCCCGTGTCAGGCACACATTGGTGATAGGAACCCAAAGGAAGAAGAAGGAAGTTTGAGACCCTATTAAGCTGGGACACAGCATCCCCTGGTGGAACCCTACCTTCCAGCACCTCCTTAGCAGAGTTGTACTTGACCTTGTGCCCCTAGTGACCTTTGTGCCTCTGTCCCCATGGCAGCTTTCCTTCCCCTTTCCCTGTTCTCTCTTAGGTTCCTGTGTCAGTCTGTCCTTCCCCAGACTGATAGAACTGACAGCCTGGGGTGGCCCCGGGGCGTCCTGGTGCCGTACCTGCCTCTCACAGGGGTTTGGGGGGGAGTTTTATGTCACGTTACTTCCTGCTGTCTCCTTTCTTTATCTGGTCCCAGAAAGCTCAGCAAAGTAGTCAGCATTTCACAAAAAATCCGACCCCGCGTGGCGTTCCAACCTGGCGGCTCCCATCTCCTCAGAGAAGGCGGCGTCTCCTCACGTGGCTCATGGAGGAGAGCACAGATCTGGGAAACCGTAGCCTTCCCCCGCCTCCCTTGGGTGAAAGTCAGACAGCCGGTGGCCTGCTGCCGGTCCAGACACATGGCGCTCTCCTCACAGGTCCAAGACGTGAAGGTCCATGCACACATACCTGCTGTGTCTCACACATACACACACACACACACACACACACACACACACACACACACACAACCCAGGGTGTCTCTGCCCTTGGCTCCAAGCGCCTGGATCCTGGGAGGACACAAGCAGCCTGGGGCATGTGTGCACACTCGTACACACACACACACACACACACACACGAGTGCACACACATTCATACTCACACGAATGCACATCTCAGCCTGGATCCCGGGGGCCAGGAGCCGTCCACAGCAGTCTGTCCGTCCGCTCTTCCGCCTTGGCCCCGGGGGTGTAGTGTGCAGAGTGGGGACATGGACCAAGCAGACCCTCATTAGTCTCCCCCCCTCCCCTTAGGCGACAAGGCTCTTGATGGCTACAGCAAGAAGAAGTACGTGTGCAAGCTGCTCTTCATCTTCCTCCTGGGCCACGACATCGACTTCGGCCACATGGAAGCGGTGAACCTGCTGAGCTCGAATCGCTACACGGAAAAGCAGATCGTGAGTGTCGCCTTGTCGCTGGGCTCCCCTCAGTTGGGGCGGGCTGCAGCCGGGAAGGGCTCGGCTCCTGCCCTTCTCGGGGTCCCAGAGCACCCCTCGGCCAGGGCGGGCCCCTTGTGCCAGGGCTCCACCTCGGGGGCAGGGCGGAGCTCAGTTTGCCAGAAAACTGTCCAAGGCACTGAGAAGACCAAAGCCCCACCTGCGGGGGTCTGGGAGGGAAGGCACACCCAGGAACTGGCAGAGGTCAGGGAAAGCTGAGTCTGAAAGGAGGGGGAGGAGGGAGGGCATCCCTGCCACGGAGCAGGGAGTTGGAGCTGAAGGGAGAGTTGTGTCCAGTAAGTCTGGGGGGAGGTTGGAGGTGTGGCTCCTGAGGGCTTTAGAAACCAAGTAGAAGAGCTTGGTCAGTAGGAGCCACTGGGGTTGATTGAGTGAGGAGCGCTGAAGAAGGGTGCTGGACAGGGAGACCTGGCGCTGGGGAAAGGACACGGGGATACCTGGGGGCGGCGGGAGGTCTGGAGTCAGAGGGAATGTGAGTCCAGATTTAGGCTCAGTGCTGTCATGTGACCTTTCCCTCTGCCTCAGTTTCCTCTTCTGGAAAAATGGGGGTCAGTCGCATCATCTGCCCCCAGAGTCATGAGGATTGCAAGAGATCATCTTTGTAAAGTGTTGTGCAGTCCTGGGATCACTGACAATGAGCATGTGATTTGTCCCCCAGGAGATGACATCATCTAGGGAGGGGGGAGGGGAGGGCCCAGAATAGACTTGTGGGTGGAGAGCCAGGATCATGATGCTGGTGACTTATTTAACACCGGCTGTTTTCAAGGCACTGCACCTCGCACTTTACAAATAACAAAGTCTCATTTGTCCCAACTGCTCTGGGAGGGAGGGGTCACCCGGGGTCGCTCCTGCGCTCCTCCACGGGCTGGTGGGCATCTTGGGAGTCCCCGGCAAGCTTGGGCGATCTCTGAGGAGGTCCTGTTGTGGGAGGGCAGGTCCGTGCATGCGCTCCCTTTGCATCAGTTCTGGGCTGTTGCTGCTCCTGTCTCACTCTCTTTTCCCTGGGACACAGGGCTACCTTTTCATCTCTGTCCTAGTGAACTCCAACAGCGAGCTGATCCGCCTGATCAACAACGCTATCAAGAACGACCTGGCGAGCCGGAACCCGACCTTCATGGGGCTGGCTCTACACTGCATCGCCAACGTGGGCAGCCGCGAGATGGCCGAGGCCTTTGCTGGGGAAATCCCCAAGATCCTGGTGGCTGGGTACGTATCTGCCCTGGAGCAGTGGACCGAGAAGATGGGAGCCCCCGCTTAACGCATGGAGGGAACTGGGGGGCTCCTCCTCGGGACCCCTCGGAGTTATATTATTGTAAGGATTAAGAGGCGGCCTTTGGACAGTGTAGAAAAGCTGAGGAGGTCCAAAGAGACTCTCCCCATCTCTGCTGGGCAGAGAAAGCCATCACATGTCCCAGAGGACCCAGACTCCCCCAGCTCTGACGGCTTGCTGCGAGGGAGGAGGCCCCTGCCCTGTTTTGTGATAGATGGCAGGGCCAGGGTGAGCCAGACAGCTGGTCAGAGGTGAGTCTGCAGTCCTTCCACTAGGGCCAACAGAGCTTCCTTGCTGGCTGACGGGAGCCTCTCCAGCAGGTTGTGCTGAGGCTCAGATCCAACCTGAACTCAGACCAGAGGCCAGAGAGTAGCTTTTACCCGCTTCAGACCACTCTGGGATCATTTCTGAGCTGTCTCTTGAGATCCATGCGGCACTCACCCCTCCCAGAGAGTGACAGCAGAAGTGGCCCAGACCTTCCCTTCAGAACCCCGACAGAAAGTCCTCCTAATTCAGTAGATATCCTTGAAGAATGAGAAAGAGTCCATCATAAAAGTGCTCTTACAGAGACAGGGAAGCTCAATGCACAAATGCGGAAGGAGGGAATGACTCCCAAACATCCACAAAGCCTGAAAGGAAAATACAGACTGGGCCCAAACTCAACTAAGAATTCCTAGAAAAGAAAAAAGCAAAGGCTTAAAAAAAAAGTTAGAAACTGTTTCTATAAATGGATTGAAAGTGGGAGAGGAAGAAAAGGGGAAAGAAATGGGAGCCAAGGAAGACGGGGTTGGGAAGGGAATTCATTCTGCTTGGCACCCGAGATACAGATCTTTGCCCAGGCAGCAAACTCCCTGAAAATGAAAAAGCACCAAAGAGAAGCCAGTGACTCCATCAGATAAAAAACAATATTAAAGTCATAAGACTGAAAAAGAAAGAAGAAAAGCCAGAGTATCTCACAGGAAAAATTACTGACCTTGAAAACATCAATGAGGAAAAACATGTTAAAAATCATTGGATCATTTGAAAGCCACAAACATAAAAAGAGAGAGAGAGAAAACAAGAGTTGAGACTTCAGATTTCAGAAACCCTCAGAGAAAACTGTCCATATCTCTGAGAACCAGGGGAATGAAGTGGAAAGAATCCCCTGGTCACTCCTCAAAGTGAAAATGGCCAGGTCTGTCCCAGCCCAAACCCGGAGCTTCCATGTTAAAGCGAAAATCCTGCAAATAGCCAAAAAGACAATTCAAGGCCCAAGGAGCTATAGTCAGTCACATAAGATTAAGCAACTTGCACTTTTAAGGAATGAAGAGCTTGGAATATGTATTCTGGAGAATGTGAGTTGATAGCCAAGAATAACTTCCCCAGCAAAACAGGAGGAAAATTGATTTTTGAAGTAGAGGACTTCCAAATATTGCTGATGAAAGAAAATTTGAAGTTCAAGTACAGGAAATACGAGAAACATGAATGAACAGTGATAAAGGACTAAACATAGATTAACGACTTTCATCTTAATTTTGTAAACTTTATCTGTGGTCAGAAAGGGAGTCGAATTAGCCGCAAGACTTGGGAGTTTTTCTGTTTTGTTGATCTTAGGAGAAGAATGGAAAGAGATGAGAAAGGGAGTACAGGGAAGGGAAAGGAAAGTCTGGGAGAAGTGTCTCCCATTTTCAGACCATACACGTCAATACAAGAAAAGGAGAAAGAGGTGGGGAGAGAGACTGGCTCTTGTATCTTTTGTCTGAATTGATCAGAGGAGACACATGCAGACGCAGTGTTCACTGTGGAAATAGATAGCAGTGAAAACAGGAAGGAAAGGAGAGAAGAAAGAGTTAGTTTGAGGCAGCGGATTAGTTCTACGGAAAACAAATAAGGATGTACAAAAACATCCAGCTCCTTTTGAGTAAGTGGAGAAGATGGCAAGTTGGAGGGACGCCCAGTGGAGAGTAATAGAGTCCTATTCTTGTGCTATAGGAAACGTTGAAGCAGAAGGAAGACTTTGTATGAACCGATGTGAAGGAACAGAAGTGGGAAAATGATTTAGGCGCTGACAGCGGTCAGATAAAGCAAACGTCTCTGAAAGATGCAGGGACTCTGGTCACCGAAATGACCGTGATAAAAGCTGCCATGCTCATTCTGAGGGAAAGTGAAGGATGCACACATGCATGGGCACACACGCGGACGTTTGTTGTACCGTGACTACTCTTGTTTGTAGCCAGAGCTTTATTTCTTTCATTTCTAAGTGAGGGTGTGGCAGAATAGAGAGGTGAGAAAGACATCACAAAGGATAGCCCTTGTCTGGCAGGAGTTGGTGGCCTCCATGTCGAGGTCCTTCCCCTCCTCCTGGGTCTTAACATGTTTCTCCTCGACTCTCAGCCCTGTCTTTTGTCTGTTGGAGCCTGTTCTCAGAGATGACCTGACAGCTGCCCTGCCCCTGTAGCTGTCCTCCCCAGTCTGGTCCTGACAGCTATTCCCTGAGCAGTGGTTGAGCACCAGCCCTTTGTGAATGGCACATTCTGAACATGGGGAATGCTGCAACACAGCATGAAAGAGCGGGGTGATTCCAGCAGAGTGGAGTCTTTAGAGGCGCGTGAGAGCTGCAGATTCAGATCTTGGGGGCCGCCAAGTGGCGCAGTGGAGAGAGCACCAGCCCTGAAGTCAGAAGGACCTGAGTTCAAATCTGGTCTCAGACACTTAACACTTCCTGGCTGTGTGACCCGGGCAAGTCACTTAACCCCAGCCTCAGGAAAAAAAAAAAAAAAAAAAGAATTAAGATCTTCTCGGTGTCAGGCTCACTTGGCCTCCCTTCAGATTGATAGGCTCATGTTAGGTGTTAGGACCTGATTGTATCAGGATACAGGCAATGGAGGGCTAGCCCTGAACAGCGCTGATTGGGGGTCTGGGGAAGGACCCCAAGAGATAGCATTGGCACTCCTCTGATTCTTGTTTCTACTTCCAGGGAGAGAGGGGCTCAATGGGGAAACACGTAGGGCTGAATAACAGTCTCGCCTAGTAGAGAGCTTCCCAACACTCTGGGGAGCTTCCAACTTTGTGTCGCTCAGCGTAGCTCCCCTTCTCTCTTCTCCCCCTTCCTCGGCTTCGATGTTGTCCGGAAGGCTGGCTTCTTTCTTCTGGCTCCTTCCCCTGTTTTGGGACAGTGGAGCTGGAAGTCCTTCCAGTAGGAGCTTCCTTCTCTTCCACCCAGCGGGGCTCCAGAGCACTTGGTTGTACCTGTGAGTTGTTCTTCCTAATGGATAGGCCTGTTGGTCTTTCAGAGATACCATGGACAGCGTCAAGCAGAGTGCGGCCTTGTGCTTGCTGCGTTTGTATAGAACGTCCCCGGACCTTGTGCCAATGGGCGATTGGACCTCCCGTGTGGTGCATCTCCTTAATGACCAGCACTTGGTGAGCATCTTGGGCCGGGGGGAGCTAGAGGCCGGGTGCCTTTGGCGAAGGGACAGGACAGTTAGACTTTTTTCACATCACTCCTGTGGTCTCTCTTTGCTCCAAGGTTGGTCCTGGGAGAGAGGCCATGGATTTGACCTTGGCATAAAAAATGACTTAAAAAAATCATAACTGGGTCCGCCTGGAAGCCCCACACTTGAGGAAAGAGGCGGAGACGGAGCAATGATGGGTCAGCGTTTGTTGCATTGAAAGGGATAATATCTTTCCTGTCACATTGTTTTTCCCTAGTTAGAAACCCCCGCTGAAGTGCTTGTTGTGTTAGTGATTCATTGAGGCTCCATATGATCACAGGCGGAATTAGAAAAATGATGTTTAATAATCAGCGATCTGGGGAGACCCAGAGTAGCCCCTTTTTCTTTAGTGCTCATTTCAAAAATTCAGTCTCTAGAGGACGTTGCTGAGAATGAGGTTGGATTAACTTTCTTAACAGCCTTGTTCAGACCCCACTCAGTTGTGGTCGACTCAGTTTTTGGTGGGAATAAATTATTTGAATAGATTGTCTAAGTTGGGGCTATCTTAGAAGTAAATGACGCTTTCGTTTTCCTTGGAATATTGACATCCTTTATTATGCCTCCGGAACTTTTTAAACATCAGAGGTGGAGGGAAAATAGGTTCACTAATGTGTGGTGGATGAAACTGTGAGCTAGTCCGTCAGCCATTCTGGAAAGCAGTTTGGTACCATGCCCCCAAATCTACCAGGTAGCTACCTCAAAGTGATTAAAGAAAAAAGGAAAGGATCCTGTGTACCAAAATATCATAGCAGCTCTTCTGCTAGTGACAAAAAATTGGAAAGGAAGAGCAGGCTCAGTTTGGGGAATAGTCTCTGAATGGGACGGGATCCTCTCATGCTATAAGAAATGTGGAATGGGATAGTTTTGGAAAAATCTGGGAAGATTCATCTGGACTGGTACCAAGTGAACTGAGTAGAACCAGTAGAACCAGAGAAGTATGAAAGAAGGGACAATTTCAGGCTCTCTACCTCTGAAGAACATAACTGTCCAGTGAACAGTGCAGCTCAGGACATTTTTGTCCCAATAGATAAAACATAGATAAAATAAGATTTGCAATGGGAAGATGAGCATGCTGGGACAGGAAGGAGGCTGGCTTTATGGCCGCCCCTGAGAAGAAGGCCCTTTTCCTGTGGGTGCGTGTATCTGCTGCTTCCAGCCTTGATTTCTCCCTTTTTAAAACGAAGCAGGAGGACTCTTGGCCTTAAGGGCCCATGGACCTACAAGGGGAGGTTGTGTTTCAGGGCCTTTATTTTTTTCTCACCCCTTACCGAGGTTGGATGACCTCATTTGGACCCTAAGCCTCCCCCAGGCTTCCCCTGCTGGCCAGCTGTCTTGGAGGGGCAGGGGCTGTGACTTAAGCCAAGGGGGAGAATCAGATGTTGTTCTCCATGAGCTCGATCCGTCCCTGCCTTCACCTTTTCCTGACCTTTGTCCAGCAGTGGGCCACTTGTCTGGAAGTCTCCTTTTCTTTCTTTCTTTTTTTTTTTAATTATATATATATATATTTTATAATATTATCCCTTGTATTCATTTTTCCAAATTATCCTCCCCTCCCTCTATTCCCTCCCCCCGACGACAGGCAATACCATACATTTTACATGTGTTACAATATAGTCTAGGTACAATACATGTGTGTGAATATCATTTTCTTGTTGCACAATAAACATTAGAATCCGAAGGTACATGCAACCTGGGCAGACAGATATTAGTGCTAACAATTTTCATTCCCCTCCCAGTGTTTCTTCTCTGGGTGTAGCTACCTCTGTCCATCATTGATCAACTGGAAGTGAGTTGGATCTTCTTTATGTTGAAGATTTCCATGGAAGTCTCCTTTTCTGAGGAGGTGTCCTGATTTGGGACCCTGCCACCCTCGTTCCTCCTTCCACATAAAGGGAAATAGGAGAGTTTCGAGCTTTCTGCAAAGCTGCCTCTTCTTGGGGTGGGTTCCTTCTGCTTTTTTCCAGCCTGTGACTACAGGGGCCTGTCAGATTTGGGGAGCACTAGTGCCCCCCCTTTCCTGTACTTTGGGAGTGAACAATCACAGTGTGAGCAGATAGGAGCCCATCAGATTTGGGGAGCACTAGTGCCCCCCCTTTCGTGTACTTTGGGAGTGAACAGCCACAGTGTGACCACATAGGAGCCCGAGAGATTTGGGGAACACTGGCTCCTGTAATTTGGGAGTGAACAGCCACAATGTGACCAGATCAAGTCCCAGGACTTGTCCCTGAGAGGCTTCCATGGATGGGAATGTAGGAGAAGTGCCTGGCTGCCCCCTCCCCCTTTCCTATCCCCATGTTGTGCATTTCCTGGCTTCTGGTGCCAGGCTGGCTCTCGGCACCGTGGGACCCCCTCGCTGCCCTAGAGGGGAGCTGGGGGAGGCATTCAATTAAGGAAGACCTGGGTTCTCCCTTCTGCCCCAGCCTCTTGCGGGCAGGGCCACCTCGCTTGAGCTCCACAGGATCCCTCTCCCATGGTAGGAACAAATGGCACCTCAGGTGACCGTTCTCTGGGTTACCAAGAGCGAGGCTGGCAGGGGAAGGGATCAGCAGAGAAGAGGCTGACCCAGCGGCATCATGGGGACCCAGCAGTCACAGCAAGAACCTGGAGGAATCTGTTTTGCCATCAGGGAGAGGATCTCTTGCTCCTTATTGTTTCATGCTCGCTGGGGAATTCCCCCAGTGTTCTAGGGCTACAACTAAAGATAATGGAGATGAGAATATGAAAACAATATTTCACTTGATTTTTTTAGGCATTGATTGAGCACCTGCTGTTTGTAACCCCGTGCCAAACCCAGGTGCTCAAAAGACAGAAACGAAGACGGTCGGTTTGTTTTCTGTAGCCATCACTAAGGGGGACATTTCTTTGGGAAAGTGAATTTAAAGACAGAGCCGGTGGCAAAAAGGGCCGGGTTGTGATCACCTTTCTTCTTTCAGGGTGTGGTCACTGCTGCTACGAGTCTCATCACCACGCTGGCCCAGAAGAACCCAGAAGAGTTCAAGACCTCTGTGTCCTTAGCAGTTTCCAGATTAAGCAGAGTAAGATTCTCCTTCCTCACCTCGCCTCCTCCCCGCTCGCATGAAGTGCAGGCTCTGCTGGGCCCTGTCCCAAGTCCTGAACCAGGGCCTTCCCCGATCAGGAAGGAGCCATAATAACCTAAGGAAAGGCGGGGGGGAGGGGAAGCGGCTTTGTAGAGCAGCTGATCAACCCGTGACCTTTCTTGGAACAGTTGTGTTAATTTGGATAGGAGAGGTGGAAAGTGGCGGGGGTCCCCAGGAGCAGGAGCTGAAGGGGGGGGGGTCCAGGCCCTCGTGTGGTTGTGGTCACTTGTAGCTCGGTGTGTGTCTGGCTGACAGATCTAGGTCGTGCTGGGTTCGCTCCATGTCCCTTTGAGCTCTGCCCGTGGCTGAAAAGCTCTCAGTGCCATGTAGTCACCAGCTGGTGCTTGCCCTTGAGAAGCCCTGGCACAGTGGATGGAGGATCAGCCTTGGGACTGGCACGGGTGATCCGGTGCGGTCCACTTCCCCTCTCAGCCCTCCAGGCCACTTGGAGGTGGGAGCGAGTTTGCCAAAGGGCCCCAAACCATTTGTACTTGGAAAAGAATTGGTTTTTGTTTTTCTGCAGCGAGTGTGTGTCGGGCCCGCTCCCTTCATTGCTGCCCTCTCTCTGCCAAGAAAAGGCACTTCTTAGTCTAGTCTGGGGCTGGTCATGGGAGGCACTCTTCATGTGGAGGTGCCTTTGGATCCCTCCGTTGCCTACCCTGCCCTTCTGAGGGAGTCCTAATCGTGGGGAGGGGAGGGGAGATGAGGGGAGGTGACCGGACGGGGCTGTCTCCTGCCGACAAGTCGTCCGTGAAATGGTTCTCGGCAGCTCCGGGGTCCTGAAGGCAGACTCCGCAGGGCTCTGCGGTACTGTTTGTCTCCTGAGTTTGGGCCAGTGCGTGGCAGGATGAAGAAGGAATAGGTGGATTCTCATGTGGTGCCAGTAAAGCCCTTGAATATGACAAGATTTACTTGAAAAGGAATTGCTGATGGGGGTGGAGGGTGGGTAGAGGGAGAGGAAGCCTGTGTCCCTGGCACACCACCTTCCCAGCAACTTAGAAAATGCACCAGAGCAAGCTCTGCTAGGGAAAGCCCCCCTCAAAAAAAGCCACAGTGAGTCCTTGTTCCAACCCAGGCCAGCTCAGGAGGATAGGAGAAGAGCTCTGGGGATGTTTGACAGGGCTGGCCACAGCAGCAAGAAAAGTTCTAGCTGAATTCTAGACTGAATCTGAAGACCTCCTCCTGGGGTCAGGGCAGCGCCATCCAGAAGCTCTCTCACTCCTCACCTCTGCCTGGTGCAAGTTCCAAACACTGAGGGTGTGGCTTTGATCCCACAGGCAGAGGGGAACTCTGTTCCAATCTTTAGTCCAGTGTCTAGGAGCCCGTCAGATTTAACCCAGGGCAGAATTCTCAGATCAAAGGGGAGTCAGAGAAGCTAATTGTTTCCTCTGAACCTGCAGAGCCTGTCACAGGGTTTATGGTGACCTAATTCAGCAGCAGTCTGTGAAAAAACCACACAGTAGTCAGCAGGTCATACCTCAGTCAGGAATTGCAGAACTCGGACTGGGAGGCAGTGAACAGACCTCTTCCCAGATCTCGCCGCTTCGAGGACACCAAAAGCAAGTAGACCCCCAGTCAGAGCAAGCTCAGGCTAGACCTTCCCCCATAGGTGAGCAGAGCCTAACACCAACATCAAATCCAATGTCAGCAAGGAGGCTGGAAGAATGAACAAACAGAGAAAGAGTCTGATAATAAATAATATATAATGTCTGAAACATTGTCAGGCAGGGCCTCAAAGAAAAATGCAGGTTGGACACAAGTCCAACAAGAAATCCCAGGAGATCTAAAGAAAAATATTACCAAGTAAAAGTGATAGAGGGAAAAAATGGGAACAGAAATGAGAGCTGTGCAAAAAAGTTACCACAAGAGAATCAGCAGTTTGGTAAGAAAGGTACAAAATTACTAAAGGAAATAATTCCTTGATTTGGGCAATGACTGAATATGTTATGGTATACATGAATGTAGTGGAATATTATTGTTTTATAAGAAATGATGAGCACGCTGATTTCTGAAAAGCCTGGAAAGACTTACATGAACTGATGCTAAGTGAAATTAGCAGAACCAGGAGATCATTGTGTACAACAAGATTATGTGATGGTCAGTTGTGATGAACTCTTTTCAACAATGAGGTGATCTTAGACAATTCCAATCGACCAGGAATGGAAAATACCAGCCACATCCAGAGAGAGAAGTATGGAGATTTTCTGTTCATCACAGCATAGTATTTGCACCTTTTTGTTATGGTTTGTTTGCTTTTTTTCTTTTTCATGTTTTTTTTTTTCCCCTTTTTGATCTGATTTTTCAAGTGCAGCATGAAGAATATGGAAATATGTTTAGAAGAATTTTACATATTTAACTTATATAGATTGCTTGCTGTCTTGGGGAGGGGGCAGAGAGGAAGGAAGGACGAAAGAAAAAATTGGAACACAAGATTTTAAAAAGGTGAATGTTGAAAACTATCTTTGCATGTATTTGAGGAAAAAAATACTATTTAAAAAAAGAAAAGAAAAAAACTTGAAAATTAAGATTGGCCATATAGAAAGTAATGGCTTCATGAGACATTAAGAAATAAATTTTTTTTAAAAAACTGAAAAAAAAATAGAAGAAAATATTAAATATATCATAGGCAAAACAGTTGATCAGGAAAATAAATGGAAGTTTTCAGAATGAATTACCTAAAAGCCATGAACCAAAAATGAATTTGGACATTCTATTTCAAGAAATAATAAAGAATAACTGCCCAGATACCTTGGAACCAGAAGGCACATTGAAGCTGAAAAAGTTCACTGGTAACCTTCAGATAGAAACCCTAAGATGAAAACTCCCAGGAACATTATAGGTAAAATCTAGAACTCCTGGGTGAATAGCAAAACAGACTCTTAGAAAGGTAATGATTTTAAAAAAAAGGTTAAGTAGAAGAGAATAGGACAGCGGGACATATGCAACAATCTTAATTGTAAATAGAATAAACTCAACCATAGAATCAAATGAGTTAGAAACCAAAATCCAACTTTGTAATTTATAAGAAACATTCAAAAGAAAAAGATCACACACACTGTTAAAATAAGGGGTTAGAGCAAAATCTGTTATGTTTCAGCTGAATGAAAAGCGCTGGTAACAATTACAATCTCAAGAGAAAGCAAAAATAGACCTAATTAAAAGAGAATCAAGGAAACTAGATGCTAAGAGATATTATAGACAATGAATTAACTTCCCAAATATTAACCTTAATGATTATTAATTACAAATATTAATTTAAAATATTAAAAATTTTTTTTGTTTTGCCTCATTAAATTTATATTTTTAAATAATAAGAATGAAGTTAAAGAAATTAATAGAATTTTAGAAAAGTTAAATATGATGGACCTTTGGACAATGTTGACTGGTAATAGAAAGGAGTTTCTTTATTTCTCAGCTGTGCATGGCACTTTCACAAAAACTGACCATATATTAGGTCATATAAATCTTACAAGCAATTGCAGAAGTACTGTGCTTTTTTTCCTGACTATAATACAATGAAATTATATTCAATAAAGGGCCTTTGAAGCATAGATTAAAAATTATTTGGAGACGAAATAACTAAAGATTGAATGTATCAAAGAACAATCATGAGAAATAGCCAGTAAGTTCATCAAGGATAATGACTACAATGAAACATGCCAAAAATTTGTAGGATACAGCCAAAGCAGTACTCAGGGGAATGTTTCTATCTCTAAATGTTTACATCAAAAAGAAAAAAAGAGCAGATCAACAAATTGGGCATGCAGCTAAAAAACAAACAAAAATCTCCCAAACCCTTAAATATCCAACAACAACAAAAAAATCTCTAGTTAAGCATCAAAACAGAAATTCTGAATATTGAAGGAAAGATGAACAAAATAGAAAGTTTAAAATTTGAAATAAAACTGGAACTTGAATTAAAAAAAAAAACACAAAACAGTAAGATAGATAAACCATTTTAAAAAAGAAGAAAACCAAATTACTAATTTCACAAAAGAAAAAGGTGGATTTTTAACCGATGAAGATGAAATAAAAGTATCTAATAGGAGCCATATAACTAAAGCCAATAAAACTGACAATCTAAATGAAATGTATGAGTGTTTATAAAAATATAACTTGCCCATTTGACAGAACAAGAAATAGAAATAACTGTGCCTTAGAAAAAGACATTAGGCAAGTCCATAAATGAATTCTCTAAGAAAAAAAAGCTGAATCAGATGCATTTACAAGTGAATTTTACCAGACATTTAAAAAACAATTAATTCTAATAGTAGAAAAAATAGGTAAGAGTCCTATCAAATTCCTTCTATGACATACATATGGTCTTGATATCTAACCAGGGAGGGTCAAAATAGAGACGGATAAATATAGCTCAATTTCCCTTATGAGTATTGTTGCAAAAATTGAAATGAAATGAAATACTAGCAAAGAAATTATAGCACTATATCATAAAGATCATACATTGTGACTAAGCTATATTTATGCCAGGAATTCGGGACTGATTTGTATTTCTGAAGTTATGAACATAAGTGACCACATCGGTGACAAAAGTGGTAAAAGTCACGATTGTTTCCACATATGCAGAAAAAACTTTGAGAACGTGCAATACACATTCTTGTATAACAACACAAAAATAAATGGAGTTTTTCTTAAAATGCTAAGTAGTATCTAAACTAAGAGCGATTATTATCTGTAATGGGCACAAGCTGGAACCCGCCTTTCCAGTTATATCAGGAGAGAAGCCACATTATTCAATATTGAAGGAATAAGCACGAGCGATAAAACCAATTATCAATAGCTCTATTTAAATGCTTTAAGTCAGTAATGGTGGGATTAGGGGGAAATGGATACACTTTTTTTCTTTTTTTTTAAATGAAAGCTTTTTATTTACAAAACTTATGCATGGGTAATTTTTTCAACATTGACCCTTGTAAAACCTTGTGTTCCAAATTTACTCCTCCTTTCTCCTCACCCCTTCCCCAGATGGCAGTGAATACATGTTAAATTTGTTAAAATATATAATTGTCTTGCTGCGCAAGAAAAATGGTATCAAGAAGGAAAAAAAAAAACTGGAAGGAAAACAAAATGCAAGCATACAACAACAGAAAGAGTGAATGCTATGTTGTGGTCCACACTCAGCTCCCACAGTTCTCTTGGGGTGTAGATGGGTCTCATCATCACTCAACAAGTGGAACGGCCTGAATCATCTCATTGTTGGAAAGAGCCGAGTCCATCAGAATGGATCATTATATGATCTTGTTGTTGCCGTGTACAGGGATCTCCCGGTCCTGCTCCCTTCCCTCAGCATCAGTTCCTGTCGGTCTCCCCAGGCCTCTCTGAAACCCTCCTGCTGCTCGCTTCTTACAGAACAATAATGTTCCGTAACATTCCTATCCCAGAACTTACTCAGCCGGGCGCCACCTGATGGCATCCACGCAGCTTCCAGTTCCTTGCCAACTAGCACACTGGATGGGAATGTTAACTAGTTCAGCCATTGCTCCCCCACTCTTAGACCCAGCAACACCACTACCAGTCTGCACCCCGGAGCCCATATTTACAGAAGTATTTGTGGCAGTTCTCTTGGGGCTGGCAAAGGGTGGGAGATGAGGGGATGCCCATCCACGGGAATGGCTGGACGGTTGTGATCTGTGAGCGTGACAGACGCTGTTGCGCTAAGAAGTGACAAGGGGATGGTTTCAGAAAATCCTGGGAAGACGTGAGCCGAGGAGAAGGGAGGACGCGTGCACGGCAGCGCATTGGGAGGGTGGTCAGCTCTGGAAGGCGAGGGGCGCACGACGAGCAGCGCTCTGCGTCCCCCCAGAGAGCAAGAGCAGACGTCCTTCTTTCTCTTTCCTCCTCCCCCTTTCTCTCCTCTTCGCGCGCTCTCTCCAGCTGTCCGTTTCTCATTTGTTTTGTGTGACCAGAAGGGTGCGTGCGGTTTGTCTAAGTGAATATGGAAGGAGAGGGAGTGGAGGGAGCAGAGAATCGGGAACCGGAAGTAAAATAGAATCATTTTAAGAATAAGAAAGGGAATTGCTGCTGGAATGCTGAGATCCCGGGAAGACCTCGCACTCTCGGTCCTTGAGTGACTGATGGGCCGGGGGGGGCTCTGTGAGCCCGGGAGTGACCACCCATTCCACTCCCTGCTGCCCATCCTTCCCAGGGTTTTCAGAGGGTCCCCGGGACACACAGCATCGGGCCTTTCCAGCATTGGCGCCCCCGGCCCTGGGGTAACAAAGAATGAGACAGTCCTGCACTTGAGCGTCCGTTCTCATGGGGAGGACGTTCACAAATTATATGGCAGAAACGCGAGGTGGACGAACGCCCCCGTCCAGCAGAAAGCCGATTCGGGATTGGCCGGGGGAAGGGCACGAGCTTTGGGCAGAGTGAGGGGTTTCATTGAGGTCTTCAGCAGAAGGAGGGATGAGCAGTGAGGATCTGGGAGGGGGGGGGGGCTGAATCCGGCCTCTCCCCTCCCTTCCCTCCTGTGCCATTCTCTCCCTTGCTCGCCCTGTTTATTCACCTGTAGCATGGAAGGTGGGCAAGGACGGCTGTGGTCTCCTCGGGGGTCCCCTGGGAGCAGATGAAGGAGGGGGCGGCTCGATCCTACCCTCCCCCCATGGTCCACTTGCTTCTTCTCCAGATTGTGACGTCCGCGTCGACCGATCTCCAGGACTACACTTACTATTTTGTGCCGGCTCCCTGGCTGTCGGTGAAGCTTCTGCGGCTGCTGCAGTGCTACCCGCCCCCAGGTAACGTGGCTCCCAGAGCGCGCCCGCTGGGCACCCGAGGCCCTCCTCCTGTGCCGGTGTGAGCGGCGTACTTGTGGCCTCCCTCCCTCGGACTCGCCGCGGGGCAGGCTTCCCCTCTGCTAGTTGGCGTGTCCTCGGGGAGGCTCAGTACACTGTGGGCATTGAGTAAGAGCTCCCGAAGGGTCAGAGGTGGCCAGGCTCGCTTGAGTCCGGGGGCTGGCCGGGGAGGAGGATTCGGGATGAGCTGGAGGTATGGTGGAGGTGCCTCAGGCCATCGCTGGTGTGAGAGGTCCGGGGCTCCCTGGGGTCACACGGGGCGGGGACGTCGAAGCCGGGCTTATCGCCCCGTGGGTTGTTGAGACAGGAGCCGAGATGGAGGGGACCTCGCTGTTCCAGCGTCGGTGGGGAGGGGCCCGGGCAGGGGGGACAGCGCCTTGTGCGGGGAGCCAGGGGCCGCCCCCCAGCGCGCGGCCGGACCGCCCCTAAGTGTCTTGGGTGTCTCCTAGAAGACCCTGCCGTGCGGGGCCGCCTGACCGAGTGCCTCGAGACGATCCTGAACAAAGCCCAGGAGCCCCCCAAGTCAAAGAAGGTGCAGCACTCCAACGCCAAGAATGCCGTGCTCTTCGAGGCCATCAGCCTCATCATTCATCACGACAGGTGCGCCAGCGGCGGCCCTGGGGGAGCTTAGGGGCCAGGGGTGGCTCAGGGGCAGCCCGGGGAAGCTGATGGTCCCTTGGGGGCCCGGGGAGGTCCGGGCTCAGCCAGGCCCCCCCCCACCCCCCAGAAGCCCCACGCCTTGTCAGTGGGAGTGGCCAGAGCAAGCCCAGGAGTCCTACGCAGCCTTTCTTGGGCCGCCAGCGCACCCCTCCTGGGCCCTGGTTCCTAAGTGCGCCCGCGCCACCCTGCCTCCCGCTCTGCGCCCTCCCACAAATGACCTCGTTCCTTTGGGCACCTTGTAGGGTTTCCTTTCTGGGTCGAAGCGACACCTTGAGGGCCCAGGTCCCATCCGGCAGAATTTGCTTTGGTGGCACAGAGAGCGGGCCCAGAGGGGGCCGAGTGCCGTTGTGCCGACATCCGGGGTGGGGGACCCGCAGGCTCTGTGCCCTCCCCAGTCGCTGGGCTGCAGAGGCCCCTCCCTCGTGCTGGGGCCCCCAGGACCCCCCTCATTTCGGCTCTTTCTCTCCTCCTGGCAGCGAACCCAACTTGCTGGTCCGCGCCTGTAACCAGCTGGGCCAGTTCTTGCAGCACAGGGAGACCAACCTGCGGTACCTGGCCCTGGAGAGCATGTGCACCCTGGCCAGCTCCGAGTTCTCCCACGAGGCCGTGAAGACCCACATAGAGACGGTCATCAACGCCCTGAAGGTGGGTGCCGTGGCCCGTCCCGCGCTCCCCGGCCCCCGGCCCCCGCGCTGAGAGCGCTCAGGCCCCTCCTTCTGTGCCCTAGACGGAGAGGGACGTGAGCGTGCGGCAGAGAGCGGTGGACCTCCTCTACGCCATGTGTGACCGCAGCAACGCCCAGCAGATCGTCGCCGAGATGCTCAACTACCTGGAGACGGCCGACTACTCCATCCGGGAAGAGATCGTGAGTCCTCCTGTCTGCGGGGGGAGGGGGGGCCGGGCCGCCTCGCGGTCGGGTCAGAGCGAGCCGGGCTCTTCCCTTCGAAGGTCCTCAAGGTGGCCATCTTGGCTGAGAAGTACGCGGTGGACTACACCTGGTACGTGGACACCATCTTGAACCTGATTCGAATCGCCGGGGACTACGTCAGCGAGGAGGTCTGGTACCGCGTGATTCAGATCGTGATCAACCGGGACGACGTGCAGGGCTACGCGGCCAAGACTGTGTTTGAGGTGGGTCCGGGGACCCTCTGGGGTGATGTCGGGCCGCTGGGCGTCGGGGCTGCCCCCCGGGCCTTCCAGCTTCGGTCAAAGGTTTCCTTTCTCTGGGCGATAGAAGGTTCCGGAGGCTGCCCTTTGCCCTTTGGCCCACTCACCCTTGGACGAATTGGGAGGAGAGTCCCTCCCCACGTGGGGACAACGTGAAGTTTCCACCCCCAAGTCGGCGAGGGCTCTGGGAGTGAAGGAGGGTGGGGGTGGCCACGGGGGCTGGGAGCAGCCCGAGATGGGGCCCGTGCTGGCCGTCCTTCTGTCTTTCCCTCCGTCTGTCGGCCGGCAGGGCCCTGCTTTCCAGAGCACGGTGGGCGGGGAGAGGGGAGGACGAGGCAGGAAGGCTCGGGGTCGGGCCGCCCCGGCAGGCGGGGGTCCTGACCCGGCCCCGCTCGTCCCCCAGGCTCTTCAGGCACCGGCTTGCCACGAGAATCTGGTCAAAGTCGGCGGCTACATCTTGGGGGAGTTTGGAAACTTGATAGCAGGCGACCCGAGGTCCAGGTGAGAGCCCTCCCCGTGCTCCGCCCGGGCCCCAGCACCCGTGGGGGGCGGGGAGGCTGGGGGCAAGGGGCCTGCTGTGGCCCCCCCCTCACTCTCCCCGCGGGTTCTCTCCCTCCCACCCAGCCCTCTCATCCAGTTCAACCTGCTGCACTCCAAGTTCCACCTGTGCAGCGTCCCCACGCGGGCCCTGCTCCTGTCCACCTACATCAAGTTCGTGAACCTCTTCCCCGAGATCAAGACGACGATCCAGGACGTCCTGCGCAGCGACAGCCAGCTCAAGAACGCCGACGTGGAGCTGCAGCAGAGGGCCGTGGAGTACCTGAGGCTCAGCACCATCGCCAGCACGGACATCCTGGTGGGGCTCTGGGGGGCAGCACTGCGGGGGGGTGGGGGGCAGCACTGCGGGGGGGTGGGGGGCAGCACAGCTGGGGGTGGGGGGCAGCACTGCGGGGGGGTGGGGGGCAGCACTGCGGGGGGGGTGGGGGGCAGCACTGCGGGGGGGTGGGGGGCAGCACTGCGGGGGGGGTGGGGGGCAGCACTGCAGGGGGGTGGGGGGCAGCACAGCTGGGGGTGGGGGGCAGCACTGCGGGGGGGGTGGGGGGCAGCACAGCTGGGGGTGGGGGGCAGCACTGCGGGGGGGTGGGGGGCAGCACAGCTGGGGGTGGGGCCCCCCCCCTCACGCTGGAACAAGGCGGCTGAAGAGTCCGCCCTCGCCCGTCTCTCCAAGGCCACGGTGCTGGAGGAGATGCCTCCGTTCCCGGAGCGGGAGTCGTCCATCCTGGCCAAGCTGAAGAAGAAGAAGGGGCCCAGCACCGTCACGGACCTGGAGGAAACCAAGAAGGAGCGGAGCGCGGACATGAACGGGGGCACCGAGCCAGCACCGGTCAACGCCAGCGCTGTGGTACGTGCCTCCGCCTTCCCCCCGCCCCCTTGAAGTGCCCGCTGCCTGTTGGGACAGTGACTTCCTCGGAGCTGGGTGACCGCGCTCAGCCTTTCCGGGGCGGCCGCAGGCTTTTGGCCGGTGTCCGCGGTTCCCCCAAGCGCGAGGTTTTGGACGAAGGCCTCCGTATTTCGGGGCGCCCCTCGGTCGGTGCCTCCCGGGCCCTTCACACGTCCGGTCCCTTTCTCGACTCGGAGCGTCTTTCGGTGAGCCGTCCTCTCCCACAGACAGATGGGCCTGGGGGTCCGCGGGGTCAGCCCCGTGCTCACACTACTAAGGC
Source organism: Sminthopsis crassicaudata (assembly GCF_048593235.1). Taxonomy (NCBI): domain Eukaryota; kingdom Metazoa; phylum Chordata; class Mammalia; order Dasyuromorphia; family Dasyuridae; genus Sminthopsis; species Sminthopsis crassicaudata. The sequence goes on along the minus strand of NC_133622.1, from coordinate 256,679,011 downwards.
CTCAGGGCCCAGGCCGGGGAGGCCGAGTCAGACCTGAGCTCCAGGCTGTCCTTTCGCACACCAGTCTCTGGAGGAAACGGGTCCGAGACTGGCAAAGGCCTCGGGGTCTGTGTGGGGTTCTTGGAGGGGGCGAGAGGGGGCACTTGGGGGGCTGCTTCCCCATCTCTGAAGCTCATGAGCCCTGAGCCGGCTGGAACTGCCCCTGAGGGGCCGGGCCCCGGCATTGTTGGCACGGGTTGGAATGCAGCCAGTCCTTGGTGGGTTTGTGCCCCGAGAGCCCCACGGGGCGCCCTTGGCTGGCACTCATCCCCTCGGGGCAGGGGGGACGTGGCCTGGGGGGCCCCGAGTCCTGCCCCCGGGCATCCCGGCACGCCGTGACTCCCCATGTCTGCGCCCTCTGAAGGTGTCTCCTGCTGCCCTGTCTCAGGACGTGTGGCCCGAGCCGGCTCCCGTGTCCAGACCTCGCCCCTCCGCTCTCCTGGTCTCTCTGCCTCCTCCCCTCGGGGGTCTGTCCCGCCCTCAGCCAGGAGCACCTCTGCTGAGCCCTGGAGAATCCCTTCTGGAGGTTTCCTGGGTCTTGGCTCGGGGGCTGGGGCGTGCCCGAGGCAGCTTCTGGCCATCACTAACGGCTGGTCTGGGTGTGGGCTGCATGGCGGGGGCCCTTGCCCGGCCCTGGACGTGGTTGGCTCTTCGTGGAGGGGGCTCCGCCCCAGGGTGCACTTCTTCAGCTGGACGGCCACAAGTGTAGGGGGCGCTCGGGGCCTGCGACTGGGGGGGGCTGCCATCAAGGGAGCAGAAGCTTTGCACCGGGAGCCCAACGCCCCGTTTCTGTCCTGGGCTTTCGCTACTCGGAGAGGACGGTTCTGCTGCTGGTTGTGCCCCCTTGTGGCCAGCAGCGATGTGCCGAGTGTGGGAGCAGCCACGTCATTGCCCTTTGCGAGCCGGGACTCTGGTCACGGTTTTGAGGCAGAGAGGATTCTAGCAGTCGTGTCTGGAAGAGAGTTGGGGCCTTGAAAGACCTCTCCTCAGACTCCCCTTGGAGCGTTATTGCAGACCCCAGGAGTGACTCCGGCAAACTCGAGACTGGGGGAGCAGCGGCCAAAGTCAGGAAACAGGCGGGAAAATGAGCAAATAGCAACGAGAAGACGCGATTCTGAAAAGGTACAGGGTGAAAACGGCTGCCTGGGACGAAAATGCCCATTGGACCCAAGCCCAGCAAGAACCCCTGGAAAAGTTAAAGAAAGGTCTGAATTAGTAACGGAAAAGTGAGCTATACAAGGAAATTATTAAAAGAGAATCGCCAGCTTGGTCAGAGACACAAACAGTGCTGAAGAAAATTCACCGAGGTAAAGAACTCTTTTAAAAAAGGCGAATTGGCTAGATGGAAGAGGAAGTCCAAAAGCCCTGGAGAAAGTAAGTCCTTGGAAGTTAGAGTCGGGCAAGCGAATGATTCCCCGAGGCACCAAGAAGCGATGAAACAATTAGGAGAAGGAAAAAGTAGAAGAAAATGGGGAATATTTTATAGGAAAAATAAATGACCCAGAAAATAGACTGAGGAGAGAGGACTTAAGAATTTTTGGACGCCCTGAGAGCCATGATAAAAAAAGAGAGACAGAGAGAGACAGAGACAGAGAGAGAGAGAGAGAGAGAGCCTAGACATCATGGTCCTGCCCCCACACGAGTCAAGAAATTATATGGGAAAATGACCGGGTCTGCTCATCGCACATTGCTTTTTGAGCTACGTTGCTCGTCGAGCTCGGCTCCTTCTCTGAGGACTGCAAGCCACTCCCATGCTGCCCAGTCAGTCCCAGAGCTCTTGAGTGTCCTCGTGTTGCTGACCATCATCTGCACTCTGGGAGTTAGCCGTGAAATAGTCTTTTAGGCAAACATACCTTTCCCAGGGGGGAGGGGGAGGTGGAGGGCTGAGAGGAAGAGCAGATTAAGGGAGGGAGCAGTTAAAAGCAAAAGAGACTTCGGAGGAGGGGCGGGATAGAAGAGAAGGATGCACAGAGCAGGAAAGAGGCAAGTTCGCAGTTAGGGATCGGGACAGAGCCGAGCGGGACGAGCTCGGCCATGAAGCAGCAGCAGAGCGGATTAGGAACCAGGATCCGGCAGTCGCCTAGTTACGGGAGGCGCACGGGAGGCGGAGACCACCGAGTTAAAATAGAGGCTGCAACTGAGGTGAAAAGGGCAGCGGTCGCCATCTCGACAAGGCGAGAGCAAAAACGGGCCCGATTCAGAGGTAACGCGGGCCCGCTTCGAAGGCAGCATTAGTCTGAGAGAGACCTCGCTGAGGATAGAAGGAAGGCGACTTTCTGAAGATAAGAGCCCTCCCTCAGTTGTGAAATGGTCACAGGACGGAAAAGGGCAGTTTTCCCAAGAGGAAATCCGAGCTCTGGTCACGTAAAAAGTGCTCTGGGTCCCTTAGATTAGAGAAAGGCAAATTAAAACAGCCCGAGCTTCCAGCTGCTCAAAAAGGACAAATGCTGGAGGGGACCAGGAAAACCGGGTCGCTGATGCACCAGTGATGGGGAGCTAGACCCAGAGGGCTTTGCAGCTGCGCCTGCCCTTTGATCCAGCAGTTCCAGAGAGATTAAGGACGCACACGTGCAGGAAGGGGAGAGCAGCTCTTCGAGGTGGCAGAGACCTGGAAGCTGGGGGGCTGCTCATGTTGGGGATCTCTCCATGGGAACTGATGCTGGGTGGATTTCCGAAAAGCCCGGAGAGCTTGACGTGAGCTGGCGCGGGACCAGGGCGGGTTGGCTAAGGGCAAAAATGGCACCCGCATCCCGAGGAAGAAGAGTGGAGACGGCTGCGGACCGAAGCAGCCGCTGCCCCTTTTGGGCTTCGACCTTGTGGTTCTCCCTTTTGTCTACTCTCATGTGACAACCGTGGAAATAGATGTGATTGTACAGAGACGGTCTATGGAGTCCGTAGCGGATTTTTGTTAAGGATTTTTCATTGTTTTTACTTCTCAAAAGCCTTTTCTTTTCTTTCTTTTTTTTTTTTTTGCCACTTGTTCTTCAAGAGCACATGCCCAGGGGGCTTTTCTGTGCAAGCCTCGGGTGGGGGCCGCGCTCTCTCCAGGGGCACTTGCTCGCCCTGCCCCTCACCCGGTTCTCCGAGTGCCCATTTCCCTTTGCCGCCCCAGGCGTGGGGAGAGCCTGAGCGCGGGGCCCTGACCCACTCCGTCCTCGTGGCACCGCTTGGCTGGGCTGTTAACACGTGTGTCCGTGGCAGGGGAGGCTTGCCTCGTGGGCGCTGGCCACTGAGGAGCACCTGGCGGCTTTGGGCGAGCCCACGGGGGAGGGCTTGGCGGGCGGCTGCATGGGAGGGAGGCTCCCGTTCCGTGACCGCACTGTTTCCTCTTGCAGTCCACTCCTTCTCCGTCCGCAGACCTCCTGGGTCTGGGCACCGGCCCCCCGCCCAATGCAGCTCCCGCTCCGGCCTCCAGTGGCAGTCTGCTGGTGGACGTGTTCTCTGAGCCTGCCTCTGCGGTGACCCAGCTCGCTCCTGGCTCACAGGAAAACTTTGCAAGGTAGTTGGCATGTTGGGGGCTCCTGAATGGACCCCGAAGGATGCCTGCTTTCCGGCCGGCCTCCTCGTCCGGGCACCGGCTGCAGTCCCCGTGTTCCCCCCCCCTCGTGCCAGCGCTGTGCCCAGGTTTTTACCAGCCCTTGTTCCTGCGCGTGGGCTGCGGCCTGGGCACTCGTGGCTGAGTGACCCTCCCGGCCCTCTCTCACTGGGGGGTAGGCCCTCCTCATGACCCGAGGCTCGGGTGCTGCCCGGAGGCCCGGCTCCCCCTTCATTCTCTCCCCCTCATCTGCTTAACTGCTTGTCCCTTGCTTCTGGTCCGGTCTGGGTCTCGCTTCCCTGCCGGGCCTCCGCTCCCACCCTTTCTGCTTTGTGGTCTGACCAGGGTCCCCGCAGCTCCCCGGGCCCATCTTCGGGGCCCCTCTCTGCCTCCCGGGAGCATCCCCCTGGCCTCTGACCCCCTCCGTGCAGCCTTGGAGCCCCTAGCAAAAGGGGGAGGGGGGCTTTCTCTGGCCCGACTTCAACTGAATTCACGCCCATGGATGAATGGCGCCGCCCTCGGCCCCCCCACCGGCCCCTCCCGGCTCGGCTCTGCTCTGTCTACACTAACCCTGACTCTGGTCTCTGCTGCTTCCTTCTCTATCTCCTCTCCACGCCGCTTCTCTTAGCCCCGACCTGGCTTCATCTGAGCTGGTTTCTGAGGAGCCCGCTGAGGCGGCGCGGGGTGCCGATGAGCTGACGCACAAGTAAGCCACCCTCCCCTCTCGGGGCCGGGCACTGCCGGGGGCAGAGGGCCCCCTGCGGCTGCGGCTGCTGTGCTCCTGCTCTTCCTCTTCTTCCTCCTCCCCTTTTCCTCTTCTCTTCCTCCTCCTCCCCTTCCTCTTCTCTTCTCTTCCTCCTCCTCCCCTTCCTCTTCTCTTCCTTCTCTTCCTCCCTCCTCTTTGTCTTCTTCCCCTTTTCCTCTTCCTCCCTTCCTCTTCCTCTCCCCCCAGGACTCGGCCTCTGAGAGGCCAGCTTGTTCCTGTGGCTCCCGGGGGGCAGAATTTTGTTCCCAGATTTGCACTCGTCCTCCAGGAGGCCCTTGACCTTGTGTTCCCTCCAGCTCCTCAGAGAGCCGGAGGGCTCGGACGCCTCCATACCATGAGGGTGTCCCCACCTCATTTATCCCCAGCCTCAATGGCTCTTAGGTCAGGGAGGGTGGAGACCTGGGCAGTGGGCGCGGCTGGCGTCCGGGGGAACGCCCATGAGGTTGGCGATCCGGTCCCCCCGGTTCTGAAAATGGCCGCTTCCCGCCTGGCCCGGTCCCTGAGCCCCCGCCCGTCCCTCTCTCTCCCCAGGTTTGTCTGTAAGAACAACGGGGTGCTGTTCGAGAACCAGCTGCTGCAGATCGGACTGAAGTCGGAGTTCCGCCAGAACTTGGGTGAGCTGCAGGCGGGCTCCCGCTTCCCGGGCTCGGGGTGTCCGCCCCCCTCCCCCCTCCTGACGTGGGGCCGGATGCGGGGGTGCAAAACTGGGTCTTCTCTTCTCTCCTAGGCCGCATGTTTATATTTTACGGTAACAAGACTTCCACGCAGTTCTTAACCTTCACCCCGACGCTGATCTGCTCCGACGAGCTGCAGTCCAATATCCTTTCCTCCCGCTTCCGCGGGCCCCGTCGCTCAACGTGGGGTCCCAGGCTGTTCTGGGGAAGGCCTGAGGCCCACGTGCCCACGGGTCTCTCGTGAGCCCCCTGTGCTGTGGGGTTGGCAGACTGCGGCACCTGGTGGTTGGCAAGGGCCCGGTGGGCTCCCCTTCTGCTCTCGGGCCCCTGCTCAGTCATCTCATTGTCCCAGCTTTTAGGGGACGGACACGCCTGGGCCCCATGCCCAGCACGCTCTGGGGCCCGGCCCAGACCCACTTGGTTGGGCTCCTTTAGGTCTCTTCCTTTTGATTCTCTCCTGCCATGATTCGTCGTGTTGCCCAGTGGGATTTAGCCCTGCTTGGGGCCTCCGGGTCGGCGCCCTCACGGGAAGGGGGCGACAGCCTTCCTGTGTCAAGCTTAGGGGGTGTCTCTGGGGCTCTCTGTTAAAGAGCCGGTTCCCCGGGGCGAGGGGCACACAGGAAGCGGGGAGCCTGAGCAGAGCTGCAGGCCGGGCTCCCTGTCCGGCGTTTAAGGCCTCTGCGCGCTGCACCCGGGTCAGCATCTCTAACATGGTGTGAAGCAGCCACTGGAGCCTTTTGTGGTTTTCCTGGGAATCCTCTAGGCAATCTTTAAGGGCCATGGGCAAGGGCTGGGCCCTAGCTTAGTTGGCAGGTGAAAGCTGCCAGAGCAGGGGGGGCATCTGGGCCCACGCCGAGCCGCCCGAGGCTTTCTCAGGGCTCTTACCTGGAGGGTCTGTCCTTAAGCACCTACTGTGTGCCAGGCACTTTGTGAGGTGCTGGGAATACCAAAGGAGGCAAAAGCTGGTCCCTGCTCCCCTGGAGCTCTCCGTCTAATGAGGGAGACAAGAGCAGCAAAATGGGAGCCTCCCTCACTGCGGTCCTCCCCAGCCCACGGGCCCTTTGGGGACCACTTCTGGGGGACAGCACGCTGTGGTGCTTTAGAGTGATGAGGACCCAGCCTCAGTTTACCCTCCTCATCATTCTTGCTGCTTAGGGAATCTGGGTGGATCTCCTCATCTCTTTTTGGCCTTTGGAGTCTCTTCAGGGGGTTCTCCCAGACCTGCCTTCCCCTAATGCCAGGGCCCCCGGGCCTCCCAAGGGCTGGGGCCCCACTTCTGGGCCCACGCTGTGGTGCTGGGGGCGGGGCCTTCGACTCCTGCCTTTGCTCACGTGCTGGGCTCCTTAACCCGCTGGCACATCTGAACCTGCAGACCAAGCCGGTGGACCCGACCGTGGACGGGGGTGCCCAGGTGCAGCAGGTGGTGAACATCGAGTGCATCTCCGATTTCACCGAGGCGCCCGTCCTCAACATTCAGTTTAGGTGAGTGTGGAGGCGGGACTCTGGCGCCGGCCCCCGGGGGCAGGGGGTCTCGTGCCCCGCCACGCTATCGGCCTTGGTGCCCTCTGCCTCGGTGCCATGCTTCACCACGCCCCGCTTTGCCTGGGGCCTTTTGTGAGCCGCCCTTCTGAGGCTGGTTCTCAGAGGGTACACTGGCAGTTGGGAAATAGCCATGGCAGGGACTCCCCCAGCTCTGAGAGCCTTTCTGCCAAGAAAGATGCCAACTGGGGCCTTGCTGGAGACAAGTTTAGAGGGAGACGGCAGCGGCCGGCCCTGCCAGTCTGGGGCCCTCGTTGGGAGGGCGGTGCCGAAATGGGCCCCTCACGCCTGAAATCGGTGCAGAAACACCTGGCTGTCCGAACATCGCCAAGAGCGCCCCCTCCTACTTCCTCAGAGTCGGGGTCTGCGGGCTCCCCTAGCTTGGAGGGGCCGACCGCTTCCTCCCTGGGCCTTTGGGTTTGGGTCGGCCGCGAGCCGAGCCTGCTTGCCTGAGCGAGTCCTGGGAGTGAGGTCTCGGCGCTGCCCCCCCCCCCCCCCCCCCCCCCCCCCGCCGTGTGCCCCGGGCGCTTTCTAAGCCCAAAGTGGGCCTGGGTCAGTGGCGCCAGAGGCGCGGGTGTTTTCCCTGAACCACCTTCTGTCTCATGTGTCCGGTGCGCAGGTACGGGGGAACCTTCCAGAACGTCTCGGTCAAGCTGCCCATCACGCTCAACAAGTTCTTCCAGCCCACGGAGATGGCTTCCCAGGATTTCTTCCAGCGCTGGAAGCAGCTGAGCAAGTGAGGCCTTTGTGACGAGCTGGGGCCGGGGGGTGGCGCCCGGGGGTCGCGGCTTTTTCTGACTCCCGGCTCCCTCAGTCCCCAACAGGAGGTACAGAACATCTTTAAGGCCAAGCACCCCATGGACCCGGAGATCACCAAGGCCAAGGTAAGGCGGGCGTCGGCGGCCCAGGGAAGGGCCCCGAATTGGGCCGGAACTTGGGCCCCCGGAGCGGAGAGGCTCTCTGTCCTGTTTGGTGATTCCGTCTCGGATCTCTTTGGAATCCCCAAATAGACCGAGGGCCGTAGGGGGCCCCGGGTCTGCTCGGCTGGGAGCGGAGGGACCGGAAGGAGGCTCTCCGGGGCCCTCGTGGTCTGAGCCGTTGGACAGACTTCCGGAGGCTGCCTCTCCTGGGGGGGCGCCGAAAGCCTCGGGCTTGCGACTCCAAGGCAGGCCCTGCCGCGCCGCTCCTTCACCTGCCCTTTTTCTCGGGCAGATTATCGGCTTCGGTTCTGCTCTCTTGGAAGAGGTGGACCCCAACCCGGCCAATTTTGTGGGGGCCGGCATCATCCACACCAGGACGGCCCAGATCGGGTGCTTGCTGCGCCTGGAACCCAACCTGCAGGCCCAGGTGAGGAGAGTCTAGTGCGGGGGGGGCCCAGCTCAGGGCAGTTCCCACCCCCCCAGACCGACACGGCTGTCTCGTTGCAGATGTACCGGCTGACTCTTCGGACGAGTAAAGAGACCGTCTCCCAGCGATTATGTGAGCTGCTCTCAGAGCAGTTTTAACCAACGGGAATGCGGAATCAGTGCGATTTTGGCGTGTATTCCTCCTCATTGTCTCCATTATCCCCCGCAAATAAATATACCTTGTACCCCAGTGTCTGAATATTGCCGTGTGCCTGAGGACTCCCCCCAACCTGTGGTCCGTCTGTCAGATAGCGGCGTCAGAAGGGACTCTCGTGTTGGTTTCAGCTGCCGGCCCCCCGCTGGATCACTCGCTGGGAACAAAGCGTCCGCTTTCGCGGGAATCGAGACAATTCTTCGCTGACGTCTGCCGGGAGAGGAGGAGGAGGAGGAGGAGGAGACGAGTGGGTGTGAATGAGAATGTCTGTCAGCCATGGGGCTGACTGGGCAGCGGGGACCAGGGTCTGAAAGCAGGGGGGGTGGCACCCGGGGGCTGCCCTCTGGGCTGGCAGACCTCTGGCTCGGGGTGTTCTTGGCCCACTAGCTTTCACGCGATGTGTGTGGCCATGAGCTGGGCAAGGACAGAGAAGAGGAGCTGGGGTTCAAGGCTGGCAGGCTCCTACGTTCTGTGCCTCTACAGCTAGGTGAAGGACCCGGCACATGAGCGGATGCCCCCGCTTCACCTCAAAACAAGTCACTCTCCTGGGAACTGTTAAGGGAAACGGAGGCGCTTGGTCAGTGGAGCCTCCCGGCCACCCTTTGGAGAGCCACGGGCCCGGGATGGTGGGATGGAGGACACCGACTGGGGGCTTACTGAGGGCTGGCTCCTGCGGCTTGGCAGGTCGGCCTTTGCCCCGGGGGCCCTTCCCTGCCCTGGCCCAGATCCCGGGCAGACCCCCGGCTCCTCAAGCACACACTGCTCCAGTTCCTGCTGTTGGGGCCTGACTGGGCCGGGGCCTAGCGAACCCCAGCCTGATCCTGCTTCCTTCCTGCGCCCCCACCCTCTGGCCACGAGCGTCCATGCTGTGCAGTGACCTGGCCAGAACCCACCGAATCCTCGTTTGTGTCATCCTGTCGTGACTTGGGCTTGCCAGAGTGATGTATCCTGTCCTTCTCTGTTCCTCGAGCTCATGGAAACAGTGTTATTGTTCAAAACGCAGTATTTAGGCGTCGCCGTGTGAAAGGCACTGAGCACCCCGCAGGTCCCGCCTTGGGCTGGGTGGGCTGGCCACCCTGGGTGACTCCCACCGCGTGGACCCACGAGACGTGGACCCACGAGGTGTGGATGGCAAGTAGCTCGGCTCTCGTGGCCCTGTCCCCACCCCTCCCCCAGTGCCTCCTTTTTCCCTCAGGAGTCTTCATCATGACATTTTGAAAACCCGTGAATTCGTCAGAAAAGTGTGTTATCTTTTAAAAGAGAAATAAATGGCTAGAACAGACCCAGAACGTCTTGGTTGTCCTTGTCACGGGGTTCCTGGGGAGGATTCTCTGCAGACCCTCTGCCTTCCGGGGGGGCTCGTGTGGAGTGGGCTTTGGGGCACCTGCCGCGGGCTCCTCTCAGGGCCAGGGCCGGCGGGGGAGACTGCCCACTCTGTGCCACCCACAGCTTGGGGCTGATGTCGGGCTGGGCTGAGCAAAGCCATGGGGCTCGAGACACCCCGTGAACCCGGGAGGGATGCGGGCTGGAGCACGGAGTCTTTGTGGAGGAGGCAGAGGCCCGAGCGGACCGCGGGCAGAGGCCGCGTTGTGGTCAGGGTGGGAGGCTGGGCAGCTAGACGCGCTGGAGGAGCCTGGGCGACACTTGGCAGCTGCTTCCCTTTCGTTGGGCTTGGGGCACAGGAAGGCGCCAAGGTCGCAGCCCCTCGTGGGTCCATCGGCCAAAGCTGGGAGTCCTGGCGGGGAGGGGTGTCCGAGCCCCGGATCTTAGGCAGCCCCCTCAGAAGGGGGCGGGGATTCACTTAGATGGAGGAAGATGGGCGTGTAAGTGCGGACTGTGCTGGTGTCCCGGCGCCCCGGGCGGAGGCAGGAAGGCTCAGATCCAGCCTAATGGCCGAGCCCGAAAGGGCCTGAGGAGAGCCGGACACGCCGAGAAGCCCGGGCTCTGCCGCTGCTGGGCCCTCATTTGACATGTGGGGAAACTGAGGCAGGGCTGAAGGGGCTTGCCCAGGGGCCCAGCCGCTGAGTGTCTGAGGCGGGACTGGAGCAGAGGCTGAGCCTGCACCACCGGCAGCCTCTAGGACCTGGCCGGCTCTGAGCAGGAGGCCCCAGGCCAGAGAGACCCTGAGCGGGCGACTTGGTGTGTAAAGTGGAGCTCCCCATCCCCCACCCCTCCCGCAGGCGGCACAGCCGGGCTCTGAGTGCGAGGCTGTCCCGTTTCTTTTCCATGCTGATCATGTTGCTGCCTGAAGAATTGGGGGCCCCCAGCTGGCCCCCCAGCCCCCCCTGGGCGGGAAATCAAGCCACAGCCTCCAGCCACAGTGGACTTGAGTTATTCCAAAGTACTTGATTAGTCTAGCAAAAATTTTTTATTTTAAAAATTTACATCTAGCCCTTACAATACGGAAATCAGGGGCACCGTTCTGCGGGGGGAGGGGCCGTGCTGCACCAGACCCTTTCCTCCAGGGTCCAGGTGCCAGCATCCCCCCCACCCCCGCCTCAGGGCCTGGCCTCCCCCAGCCTCATTCCGGAGGATTAGGAGACCAGAAATGCCGAGGTCCCCCTTCCCTTCAGCCAGTTCGGGGAAATTGTCCAAGGAGAGCGTCCGAATGACCCCATGCGGGCAGCTGCGGGGGGAGGGCCAGAGCCCCAGCGCAGGGTGGGCGCACTTGCCGTGCTGCTGATTTGGGGCATAAGAGCCTGCGGTTCCTAGTGGACCCCGGGGCAGCGCAGACATCGCCCTCAGGGTGTGCAGCGCTGGGAATTGCACACACAGCTGCTGAACACCTGCACTTGGACCACGAGCCGCCTTCCCGGCGTCCCTGGCTCTGGACAGTGGAGCGAGAGGTCTCTGGTGTAGGTGGCGAGAGGATGGCAGCAGCCGCAGCCGGTCTCTGTCTTCAAGGTGTCCGGATTGATTCTGGACAGAGCAAGGGGGGCTCAGGGCACCGGGCGGAGCCTTTGCCCCTTGGCACCCTGACGGGGGAGGGCTTGCGAGGGCCGCTCCCCCAGCCTCACAGAGGGCTCCCGGCTCTCTCTCACTGCACCGCCAGCGCTGCCCCGGGCCTAGGCCTCCCCTTGCCCCATTTCTGTTCCACGGCAGGAATTCTTAACCCTGGGGGTGCCCCGAACCCCTCTGACACTGGGGAAGTCAGGATCCTCTTTCACAATAATGCTGTTCACCCTTTGAAGAAAGGCTGAGTTTCAGGGAATCTAAGGAGCCGTGAGATTGAGCCAGGCGAGGACCCCGTTTTGGAAGGGCCAGGGTGGGGCCCTGGGTTCTGCAGGGGGAGGGGAAAGGAGCTCCACAGCCGCCCCTCCACACTGGGAGGGCCCTCAGCAAAGGGACTAACCCCTCCGAGCCGCAGGCACCCAGGAAGGTGGAGCTGGAAACTGGGGGGCTGGAAAAAGGGGAGGCCCGGAGTCTCACCTGGAGGAGGAGGGGCAGAAGCCCTCACAGCGCGTCAGGGTGGCGTTGGCCGAGCAGCCCTGGAAGGTGATCTCCTCAACGTACTCCTTCACGCTGCAGGCCCCGGCTGGAGGGAAGCAGAGGGTTTGAGAGCAGCTGGAGAGAGAAGGGGCCTCGGGGCTGGGGGGTGAGTGTGTGAGTGTGTCAGTGTGTGTGTGTGTGTGTGTGTATGAGTGTGTGTGAGTGTGAGTGTGTGTATTGTGAATGTATGAGTGAATGTGTATGAGTGTCTGTGAGTGTGTGTGTGTGTGTATTGTGAGTGTATGAGTGAATGTGTATGAGTGTCTGTGAGTGTGTGTGTATGAGTGTGTGTGTGTGTGTATTGTGAGTGTGTGTGTGTATGAGTGTACGTGTGGGTGAGTGTGTATGTGTGTGTATGAGTGTGTGAGTGTGTGTATGAGTGTGTGAATGTGAGTGTGTATTGTGAGTGTATGAGTGTGTATGAGTGTGTGTATTGAGAGTGTATGAGTGAATGTGTGTGTATGAGTGAAAGTGGGTGTGTATTGTGAGTGTATGAGTGTGTATGAGTGTATGTATGAGTGTGTGTATTGTGAGTGTGTGTGTGTATGTGTGTGTATTGTGAGTGTATGAGTGAGTGTGTGTGTATGAGTGTGTGTGTGTTGTGTGAGTGTATGAGTGTGTGTATTGTGAGTGTATGAGTGAGTGTGTGTGTATGAGTGTGTGTGTTGTGTGAGTGTATGAGTGTGTGTGTTGTGTGAGTGTATGAGTGTGTGTATTGTGAGTGTATGAGTGAGTGTGTATGAGTGTGTATGAGTGTGTGTATTGTGAGTGTATGAGTGAATGTGTGTGTATGAGTGAAAGTGGGTGTGTATTGTGAGTGTATGAGTGTGTATGAGTATATGTATGAGTGTGTGTATTGTGAGTGTGTGTGTGTGTGTGTATTGTGAGTGTATGAGTGTGTGTGTGTTGTGTGAGTGTATGAGTGTGTGTGTATTGTGAGTGTATGAGTGAGTGTGTATGAGTGTGTGTGTTGTGTGAGTGTATGAGTGTGTATGAGTGTGTGTGTATGAGTGAGTGTGTGTGTATGAGTGTAAGTGTGTGTGTATTGTGAGTATGAGTGTGTATGAGTGTGTATGAGTGTGTGTGTATTGTGAGTGTATGAGTGAGTGTGTATGAGTGTGTGTGTGTATTGTGAGTGTATGAGTGTGTATGAGTGTATGTATGAGTGTGTGTGTATTGTGAGTGCATGAGTGTGTGTATGAGTGTAAGTGTGTGTGTGTGTATTGTGAGTGTGTGTATGAGTGTGTGTGTATTGTGAGTGTATGAGGGAGTGTATTGTGAGTATATGAGTGTGTGTGTAAGTGTGAGAGTGTGTGTGACTGTATGAGTGTAAGTGTGAGTGTGCGTGTATGAGTGTGTGAGTGTGAATGTGTGTGTAACTGTTATGTGTGTGTACCAGTGTGTCCATGTATGAGTGTGTGTAAGTGAATGTGTGTATCTGTGAGGGAGTGAGTGTGAGTGTGGGTGTGTCTGTGTGCCCCCCACCCCCACCCCACAGCAGCTAACAGCTGATAAGGATGCAGAACAGGAGGGTCTAATAGGAAGCAAGGACTTACCTGTGGAGCCTGAGGGCCAGGTGCTGGCTGGGGAGGACACGGAGCCGGAAGACCCCGGGAAGGAGCTGGTCTGAAGCGCAGTGCTCAGAACTGTGGACGGGGCTGGCGAGGCTGAGGTCAGGCTTGTGGTGGACAAAGGGAAGGGCGTGAATCCGATTGTGGTGGGCGCCAGGCTTGGCGTGGGGACCCGAGTGGTGAGCACGGTCGACTGGGACGTGGTAAACCGGGTGGAAGTAGTGGGGAGAGGTGGGGTGCTGAAGGAAGTTCTCGCGGTAGACACAGCCGTGGCGGTTGTGGAATCTGGAGGAGGTGCAAGCGTGCTGGGGTAGGGAGGGGGAGTGGCGGGCGGAGAGGGAGGCCATGAAGCGGAACCTGGCGAGGGGACGGTGGGACTGCTGGACAGGGGAGCGAAGGTGGACACAGGTGTGGTAAGAATGGTGGAAAGCACAGTGGAGGAGGCGGGAAGGCTGTGGTGGGGAGAAGCTGAGGCAGAACCCGTCACAGGGGAGGAGGACAACGGGGTGGGAGGAGAGCCCGTGCCGGGGGAACGGCTGGTTCGAAAGGCAGTAGACGTGGTCACATTAGGGAGCACGGCCGAAGTGCTCTGAGACACAGTGCTGGATGGGGGATGGAGGCTTGGGGAGGGCACAGGAGAAACTAGAGTAGTTCGGAGTGGGGGCTCAAATGTGGAGGCAGGGGAGGAGAAGCTGGCCAGAGAGCTAGTTGGGCTTAAGGAGGCAGGAGAAGATGGTGATGAGAGAAAGGACTGAGAAACATGGGAAGAAGTGGGGGGGTGAGAAGTAAGGCTTTCAGTGCTAAAGGAAGGAAGGGCTGCACTGGAAGAGGTGACATGGGAGTGGGTTCTGGGGCTGGACGATGAAAGAGAAGTGACAGAGCTGAGAGGGGAAGAAAAGGGCTTGGTCCCAGGAAATGGGGTGGCGGTAGGGGAAGAAGGCAGGGGAGAGGAGGGCAGAGGGGGGGAGTGAGTGGAGCCTGTGGCAGGGGGTGGGGTCAGAGTGATGGAAGAGGTGTGCATGGAAGAAAGGATGGTGGAGGAGGGCATTGAGACAGGGACGGAGAAGGATGCTGGGAAAGTTGAGACAATAGTAGTGCTGGAGCGTGCTGGACTGGTACCAGGGTGCACAGTAACCTTAGCTGTGCTGCTGGTAATAGGGGCGATGCTATTTTGAAGAGTGGAGGATGATGAGACAGAAAGACTAGGAGATGAAACATGACTTGTATGTCCAGAGAAACCTGTGCTTGCTGAAGGTGTACTTATGGAGGATGATGGGGAGGGTGTCCCTGTTGGCGTGGATCCCGTGGTACCTTTCACGGTGGCCGTGGTGAGTGTAGTGGAAGAGGTCCGTGTGCTGGATGGGACAGATGAGGAGGTGAGTGTTGTGTGAGGGAGAGAGGTGGGTGTTGGTTCCGAGGAAGGAATGGTTGTGCTGTGCTGTGTGTGTGTGCCTGATTGTGTGGCAGTTGTTGACATGATCCCAGCAGTGCCAGGGCCTGTGGGTTTCATGGTGGTCCCTGTGTGGACGGAACCAGTTTGGGGAACAGTTGTGCGAGTGGTGGTTGTAGTCATGGTGATGGGTCCAGAAATGGGTGCAGTGGTTGTGTGTTGTGGTGCAGTGACTGAGGACGTGTTAGGACCAGTAGATGAGGCTCTGGTTGTGCTCTGCGAGGAGGCTGTGGGTGATAAAGTGGTGGTGGTTCTTTGTGAAGAGTGGGAGGCTGTCCCTGTTGGCGTGGATCCCGTGGTACCTTTCACGGTGGCCGTGGTGAGTGTAGTGGAAGAGGTCCGTGTGCTGGATGGGACAGATGAGGAGGTGAGTGTTGTGTGAGGGAGAGAGGTGGGTGTTGGTTCCGAGGAAGGAATGGTTGTGCTGTGCTGTGTGTGTGTGCCTGATTGTGTGGCAGTTGTTGACATGATCCCAGCAGTGCCAGGGCCTGTGGGTTTCATGGTGGTCCCTGTGTGGACGGAACCAGTTTGGGGAACAGTTGTGCGAGTGGTGGTTGTAGTCATGGTGATGGGTCCAGAAATGGGTGCAGTGGTTGTGTGTTGTGGTGCAGTGACTGAGGACGTGTTAGGACCAGTAGATGAGGCTCTGGTTGTGCTCTGCGAGGAGGCTGTGGGTGATAAAGTGGTGGTGGTTCTTTGTGAAGAGTGGGAGGCTGTCCCTGTTGGCGTGGATCCCGTGGTACCTTTCACGGTGGCCGTGGTGAGTGTAGTGGAAGAGGTCCGTGTGCTGGATGGGACAGATGAGGAGGTGAGTGTTGTGTGAGGGAGAGAGGTGGGTGTTGGTTCCGAGGAAGGAATGGTTGTGCTGTGCTGTGTGTGTGTGCCTGATTGTGTGGCAGTTGTTGACATGATCCCAGCAGTGCCAGGGCCTGTGGGTTTCATGGTGGTCCCTGTGTGGACGGAACCAGTTTGGGGAACAGTTGTGCGAGTGGTGGTTGTAGTCATGGTGATGGGTCCAGAAATGGGTGCAGTGGTTGTGTGTTGTGGTGCAGTGACTGAGGACGTGTTAGGACCAGTAGATGAGGCTCTGGTTGTGCTCTGCGAGGAGGCTGTGGGTGATAAAGTGGTGGTGGTTCTTTGTGACGAGTGGGAGGCTGTCCCTGTTGGCGTGGATCCCGTGGTACCTTTCACGGTGGCCGTGGTGAGTGTAGTGGAAGAGGTCCGTGTGCTGGATGGGACAGATGAGGAGGTGAGTGTTGTGTGAGGGAGAGAGGTGGGTGTTGGTTCCGAGGAAGGAATGGTTGTGCTGTGCTGTGTGTGTGTGCCTGATTGTGTGGCAGTTGTTGACATGATCCCAGCAGTGCCAGGGCCTGTGGGTTTCATGGTGGTCCCTGTGTGGACGGAACCAGTTTGGGGAACAGTTGTGCGAGTGGTGGTTGTAGTCATGGTGATGGGTCCAGAAATGGGTGCAGTGGTTGTGTGTTGTGGTGCAGTGACTGAGGACGTGTTAGGACCAGTAGATGAGGCTCTGGTTGTGCTCTGCGAGGAGGCTGTGGGTGATAAAGTGGTGGTGGTTCTTTGTGAAGAGTGGGAGGCTGTCCCTGTTGGCGTGGATCCCGTGGTACCTTTCACGGTGGCCGTGGTGAGTGTAGTGGAAGAGGTCCGTGTGCTGGATGGGACAGATGAGGAGGTGAGTGTTGTGTGAGGGAGAGAGGTGGGTGTTGGTTCCGAGGAAGGAATGGTTGTGCTGTGCTGTGTGTGTGTGCCTGATTGTGTGGCAGTTGTTGACATGATCCCAGCAGTGCCAGGGCCTGTGGGTTTCATGGTGGTCCCTGTGTGGACGGAACCAGTTTGGGGAACAGTTGTGCGAGTGGTGGTTGTAGTCATGGTGATGGGTCCAGAAATGGGTGCAGTGGTTGTGTGATTTGGTGCAGTGACTGAGGACGTGTTAGGACCAGTAGATGAGGCTCTGGTTGTGCTCTGCGAGGAGGCTGTGGGTGATAAAGTGGTGGTGGTTCTTTGTGACGAGTGGGAGGCTGTCCCTGTTGGCGTGGATCCCGTGGTACCTTTCACGGTGGCCGTGGTGAGTGTAGTGGAAGAGGTCCGTGTGCTGGATGGGACAGATGAGGAGGTGAGTGTTGTGTGAGGGAGAGAGGTGGGTGTTGGTTCCGAGGAAGGAATGGTTGTGCTGTGCTGTGTGTGTGTGCCTGATTGTGTGGCAGTTGTTGACATGATCCCAGCAGTGCCAGGGCCTGTGGGTTTCATGGTGGTCCCTGTGTGGACGGAACCAGTTTGGGGAACAGTTGTGCGAGTGGTGGTTGTAGTCATGGTGATGGGTCCAGAAATGGGTGCAGTGGTTGTGTGATTTGGTGCAGTGACTGAGGACGTGTTAGGACCAGTAGATGAGGCTCTGGTTGTGCTCTGCGAGGAGGCTGTGGGTGATAAAGTGGTGGTGGTTCTTTGTGAAGAGTGGGAGGCTGTCCCTGTTGGCGTGGATCCCGTGGTACCTTTCACGGTGGCCGTGGTGAGTGTAGTGGAAGAGGTCCGTGTGCTGGATGGGACAGATGAGGAGGTGAGTGTTGTGTGAGGGAGAGAGGTGGGTGTTGGTTCCGAGGAAGGAATGGTTGTGCTGTGCTGTGTGTGTGTGCCTGATTGTGTGGCAGTTGTTGACATGATCCCAGCAGTGCCAGGGCCTGTGGGTTTCATGGTGGTCCCTGTGTGGACGGAACCAGTTTGGGGAACAGTTGTGCGAGTGGTGGTTGTAGTCATGGTGATGGGTCCAGAAATGGGTGCAGTGGTTGTGTGTTGTGGTGCAGTGACTGAGGACGTGTTAGGACCAGTAGATGAGGCTCTGGTTGTGCTCTGCGAGGAGGCTGTGGGTGATAAAGTGGTGGTGGTTCTTTGTGACGAGTGGGAGGCTGTCCCTGTTGGCGTGGATCCCGTGGTACCTTTCACGGTGGCCGTGGTGAGTGTAGTGGAAGAGGTCCGTGTGCTGGATGGGACAGATGAGGAGGTGAGTGTTGTGTGAGGGAGAGAGGTGGGTGTTGGTTCCGAGGAAGGAATGGTTGTGCTGTGCTGTGTGTGTGTGCCTGATTGTGTGGCAGTTGTTGACATGATCCCAGCAGTGCCAGGGCCTGTGGGTTTCATGGTGGTCCCTGTGTGGACGGAACCAGTTTGGGGAACAGTTGTGCGAGTGGTGGTTGTAGTCATGGTGATGGGTCCAGAAATGGGTGCAGTGGTTGTGTGTTGTGGTGCAGTGACTGAGGACGTGTTAGGACCAGTAGATGAGGCTCTGGTTGTGCTCTGCGAGGAGGCTGTGGGTGATAAAGTGGTGGTGGTTCTTTGTGAAGAGTGGGAGGCTGTCCCTGTTGGCGTGGATCCCGTGGTACCTTTCACGGTGGCCGTGGTGAGTGTAGTGGAAGAGGTCCGTGTGCTGGATGGGACAGATGAGGAGGTGAGTGTTGTGTGAGGGAGAGAGGTGGGTGTTGGTTCCGAGGAAGGAATGGTTGTGCTGTGCTGTGTGTGTGTGCCTGATTGTGTGGCAGTTGTTGACATGATCCCAGCAGTGCCAGGGCCTGTGGGTTTCATGGTGGTCCCTGTGTGGACGGAACCAGTTTGGGGAACAGTTGTGCGAGTGGTGGTTGTAGTCATGGTGATGGGTCCAGAAATGGGTGCAGTGGTTGTGTGTTGTGGTGCAGTGACTGAGGACGTGTTAGGACCAGTAGATGAGGCTCTGGTTGTGCTCTGCGAGGAGGCTGTGGGTGATAAAGTGGTGGTGGTTCTTTGTGACGAGTGGGAGGCTGTCCCTGTTGGCGTGGATCCCGTGGTACCTTTCACGGTGGCCGTGGTGAGTGTAGTGGAAGAGGTCCGTGTGCTGGATGGGACAGATGAGGAGGTGAGTGTTGTGTGAGGGAGAGAGGTGGGTGTTGGTTCCGAGGAAGGAATGGTTGTGCTGTGCTGTGTGTGTGTGCCTGATTGTGTGGCAGTTGTTGACATGATCCCAGCAGTGCCAGGGCCTGTGGGTTTCATGGTGGTCCCTGTGTGGACGGAACCAGTTTGGGGAACAGTTGTGCGAGTGGTGGTTGTAGTCATGGTGATGGGTCCAGAAATGGGTGCAGTGGTTGTGTGTTGTGGTGCAGTGACTGAGGACGTGTTAGGACCAGTAGATGAGGCTCTGGTTGTGCTCTGCGAGGAGGCTGTGGGTGATAAAGTGGTGGTGGTTCTTTGTGAAGAGTGGGAGGCTGTCCCTGTTGGCGTGGATCCCGTGGTACCTTTCACGGTGGCCGTGGTGAGTGTAGTGGAAGAGGTCCGTGTGCTGGATGGGACAGATGAGGAGGTGAGTGTTGTGTGAGGGAGAGAGGTGGGTGTTGGTTCCGAGGAAGGAATGGTTGTGCTGTGCTGTGTGTGTGTGCCTGATTGTGTGGCAGTTGTTGACATGATCCCAGCAGTGCCAGGGCCTGTGGGTTTCATGGTGGTCCCTGTGTGGACGGAACCAGTTTGGGGAACAGTTGTGCGAGTGGTGGTTGTAGTCATGGTGATGGGTCCAGAAATGGGTGCAGTGGTTGTGTGTTGTGGTGCAGTGACTGAGGACGTGTTAGGACCAGTAGATGAGGCTCTGGTTGTGCTCTGCGAGGAGGCTGTGGGTGATAAAGTGGTGGTGGTTCTTTGTGAAGAGTGGGAGGCTGTCCCTGTTGGCGTGGATCCCGTGGTACCTTTCACGGTGGCCGTGGTGAGTGTAGTGGAAGAGGTCCGTGTGCTGGATGGGACAGATGAGGAGGTGAGTGTTGTGTGAGGGAGAGAGGTGGGTGTTGGTTCCGAGGAAGGAATGGTTGTGCTGTGCTGTGTGTGTGTGCCTGATTGTGTGGCAGTTGTTGACATGATCCCAGCAGTGCCAGGGCCTGTGGGTTTCATGGTGGTCCCTGTGTGGACGGAACCAGTTTGGGGAACAGTTGTGCGAGTGGTGGTTGTAGTCATGGTGATGGGTCCAGAAATGGGTGCAGTGGTTGTGTGTTGTGGTGCAGTGACTGAGGACGTGTTAGGACCAGTAGATGAGGCTCTGGTTGTGCTCTGCGAGGAGGCTGTGGGTGATAAAGTGGTGGTGGTTCTTTGTGAAGAGTGGGAGGCTGTCCCTGTTGGCGTGGATCCCGTGGTACCTTTCACGGTGGCCGTGGTGAGTGTAGTGGAAGAGGTCCGTGTGCTGGATGGGACAGATGAGGAGGTGAGTGTTGTGTGAGGGAGAGAGGTGGGTGTTGGTTCCGAGGAAGGAATGGTTGTGCTGTGCTGTGTGTGTGTGCCTGATTGTGTGGCAGTTGTTGACATGATCCCAGCAGTGCCAGGGCCTGTGGGTTTCATGGTGGTCCCTGTGTGGACGGAACCAGTTTGGGGAACAGTTGTGCGAGTGGTGGTTGTAGTCATGGTGATGGGTCCAGAAATGGGTGCAGTGGTTGTGTGTTGTGGTGCAGTGACTGAGGACGTGTTAGGACCAGTAGATGAGGCTCTGGTTGTGCTCTGCGAGGAGGCTGTGGGTGATAAAGTGGTGGTGGTTCTTTGTGACGAGTGGGAGGCTGTCCCTGTTGGCGTGGATCCCGTGGTACCTTTCACGGTGGCCGTGGTGAGTGTAGTGGAAGAGGTCCGTGTGCTGGATGGGACAGATGAGGAGGTGAGTGTTGTGTGAGGGAGAGAGGTGGGTGTTGGTTCCGAGGAAGGAATGGTTGTGCTGTGCTGTGTGTGTGTGCCTGATTGTGTGGCAGTTGTTGACATGATCCCAGCAGTGCCAGGGCCTGTGGGTTTCATGGTGGTCCCTGTGTGGACGGAACCAGTTTGGGGAACAGTTGTGCGAGTGGTGGTTGTAGTCATGGTGATGGGTCCAGAAATGGGTGCAGTGGTTGTGTGTTGTGGTGCAGTGACTGAGGACGTGTTAGGACCAGTAGATGAGGCTCTGGTTGTGCTCTGCGAGGAGGCTGTGGGTGATAAAGTGGTGGTGGTTCTTTGTGAAGAGTGGGAGGCTGTCCCTGTTGGCGTGGATCCCGTGGTACCTTTCACGGTGGCCGTGGTGAGTGTAGTGGAAGAGGTCCGTGTGCTGGATGGGACAGATGAGGAGGTGAGTGTTGTGTGAGGGAGAGAGGTGGGTGTTGGTTCCGAGGAAGGAATGGTTGTGCTGTGCTGTGTGTGTGTGCCTGATTGTGTGGCAGTTGTTGACATGATCCCAGCAGTGCCAGGGCCTGTGGGTTTCATGGTGGTCCCTGTGTGGACGGAACCAGTTTGGGGAACAGTTGTGCGAGTGGTGGTTGTAGTCATGGTGATGGGTCCAGAAATGGGTGCAGTGGTTGTGTGATTTGGTGCAGTGACTGAGGACGTGTTAGGACCAGTAGATGAGGCTCTGGTTGTGCTCTGCGAGGAGGCTGTGGGTGATAAAGTGGTGGTGGTTCTTTGTGACGAGTGGGAGGCTGTCCCTGTTGGCGTGGATCCCGTGGTACCTTTCACGGTGGCCGTGGTGAGTGTAGTGGAAGAGGTCCGTGTGCTGGATGGGACAGATGAGGAGGTGAGTGTTGTGTGAGGGAGAGAGGTGGGTGTTGGTTCCGAGGAAGGAATGGTTGTGCTGTGCTGTGTGTGTGTGCCTGATTGTGTGGCAGTTGTTGACATGATCCCAGCAGTGCCAGGGCCTGTGGGTTTCATGGTGGTCCCTGTGTGGACGGAACCAGTTTGGGGAACAGTTGTGCGAGTGGTGGTTGTAGTCATGGTGATGGGTCCAGAAATGGGTGCAGTGGTTGTGTGATTTGGTGCAGTGACTGAGGACGTGTTAGGACCAGTAGATGAGGCTCTGGTTGTGCTGTGCGAGGAGGCTGTGGGTGATAAAGTGGTGGTGGTTCTTTGTGACGAGTGGGAGGCTGTCCCTGTTGGCGTGGATCCCGTGGTACCTTTCACGGTGGCCGTGGTGAGTGTAGTGGAAGAGGTCCGTGTGCTGGATGGGACAGATGAGGAGGTGAGTGTTGTGTGAGGGAGAGAGGTGGGTGTTGGTTCCGAGGAAGGAATGGTTGTGCTGTGCTGTGTGTGTGTGCCTGATTGTGTGGCAGTTGTTGACATGATCCCAGCAGTGCCAGGGCCTGTGGGTTTCATGGTGGTCCCTGTGTGGACGGAACCAGTTTGGGGAACAGTTGTGCGAGTGGTGGTTGTAGTCATGGTGATGGGTCCAGAAATGGGTGCAGTGGTTGTGTGTTGTGGTGCAGTGACTGAGGACGTGTTAGGACCAGTAGATGAGGCTCTGGTTGTGCTCTGCGAGGAGGCTGTGGGTGATAAAGTGGTGGTGGTTCTTTGTGAAGAGTGGGAGGCTGTCCCTGTTGGCGTGGATCCCGTGGTACCTTTCACGGTGGCCGTGGTGAGTGTAGTGGAAGAGGTCCGTGTGCTGGATGGGACAGATGAGGAGGTGAGTGTTGTGTGAGGGAGAGAGGTGGGTGTTGGTTCCGAGGAAGGAATGGTTGTGCTGTGCTGTGTGTGTGTGCCTGATTGTGTGGCAGTTGTTGACATGATCCCAGCAGTGCCAGGGCCTGTGGGTTTCATGGTGGTCCCTGTGTGGACGGAACCAGTTTGGGGAACAGTTGTGCGAGTGGTGGTTGTAGTCATGGTGATGGGTCCAGAAATGGGTGCAGTGGTTGTGTGATTTGGTGCAGTGACTGAGGACGTGTTAGGACCAGTAGATGAGGCTCTGGTTGTGCTCTGCGAGGAGGCTGTGGGTGATAAAGTGGTGGTGGTTCTTTGTGAAGAGTGGGAGGCTGTCCCTGTTGGCGTGGATCCCGTGGTACCTTTCACGGTGGCCGTGGTGAGTGTAGTGGAAGAGGTCCGTGTGCTGGATGGGACAGATGAGGAGGTGAGTGTTGTGTGAGGGAGAGAGGTGGGTGTTGGTTCCGAGGAAGGAATGGTTGTGCTGTGCTGTGTGTGTGTGCCTGATTGTGTGGCAGTTGTTGACATGATCCCAGCAGTGCCAGGGCCTGTGGGTTTCATGGTGGTCCCTGTGTGGACGGAACCAGTTTGGGGAACAGTTGTGCGAGTGGTGGTTGTAGTCATGGTGATGGGTCCAGAAATGGGTGCAGTGGTTGTGTGTTGTGGTGCAGTGACTGAGGACGTGTTAGGACCAGTAGATGAGGCTCTGGTTGTGCTCTGCGAGGAGGCTGTGGGTGATAAAGTGGTGGTGGTTCTTTGTGACGAGTGGGAGGCTGTCCCTGTTGGCGTGGATCCCGTGGTACCTTTCACGGTGGCCGTGGTGAGTGTAGTGGAAGAGGTCCGTGTGCTGGATGGGACAGATGAGGAGGTGAGTGTTGTGTGAGGGAGAGAGGTGGGTGTTGGTTCCGAGGAAGGAATGGTTGTGCTGTGCTGTGTGTGTGTGCCTGATTGTGTGGCAGTTGTTGACATGATCCCAGCAGTGCCAGGGCCTGTGGGTTTCATGGTGGTCCCTGTGTGGACGGAACCAGTTTGGGGAACAGTTGTGCGAGTGGTGGTTGTAGTCATGGTGATGGGTCCAGAAATGGGTGCAGTGGTTGTGTGTTGTGGTGCAGTGACTGAGGACGTGTTAGGACCAGTAGATGAGGCTCTGGTTGTGCTCTGCGAGGAGGCTGTGGGTGATAAAGTGGTGGTGGTTCTTTGTGAAGAGTGGGAGGCTGTCCCTGTTGGCGTGGATCCCGTGGTACCTTTCACGGTGGCCGTGGTGAGTGTAGTGGAAGAGGTCCGTGTGCTGGATGGGACAGATGAGGAGGTGAGTGTTGTGTGAGGGAGAGAGGTGGGTGTTGGTTCCGAGGAAGGAATGGTTGTGCTGTGCTGTGTGTGTGTGCCTGATTGTGTGGCAGTTGTTGACATGATCCCAGCAGTGCCAGGGCCTGTGGGTTTCATGGTGGTCCCTGTGTGGACGGAACCAGTTTGGGGAACAGTTGTGCGAGTGGTGGTTGTAGTCATGGTGATGGGTCCAGAAATGGGTGCAGTGGTTGTGTGTTGTGGTGCAGTGACTGAGGACGTGTTAGGACCAGTAGATGAGGCTCTGGTTGTGCTCTGCGAGGAGGCTGTGGGTGATAAAGTGGTGGTGGTTCTTTGTGACGAGTGGGAGGCTGTCCCTGTTGGCGTGGATCCCGTGGTACCTTTCACGGTGGCCGTGGTGAGTGTAGTGGAAGAGGTCCGTGTGCTGGATGGGACAGATGAGGAGGTGAGTGTTGTGTGAGGGAGAGAGGTGGGTGTTGGTTCCGAGGAAGGAATGGTTGTGCTGTGCTGTGTGTGTGTGCCTGATTGTGTGGCAGTTGTTGACATGATCCCAGCAGTGCCAGGGCCTGTGGGTTTCATGGTGGTCCCTGTGTGGACGGAACCAGTTTGGGGAACAGTTGTGCGAGTGGTGGTTGTAGTCATGGTGATGGGTCCAGAAATGGGTGCAGTGGTTGTGTGTTGTGGTGCAGTGACTGAGGACGTGTTAGGACCAGTAGATGAGGCTCTGGTTGTGCTCTGCGAGGAGGCTGTGGGTGATAAAGTGGTGGTGGTTCTTTGTGAAGAGTGGGAGGCTGTCCCTGTTGGCGTGGATCCCGTGGTACCTTTCACGGTGGCCGTGGTGAGTGTAGTGGAAGAGGTCCGTGTGCTGGATGGGACAGATGAGGAGGTGAGTGTTGTGTGAGGGAGAGAGGTGGGTGTTGGTTCCGAGGAAGGAATGGTTGTGCTGTGCTGTGTGTGTGTGCCTGATTGTGTGGCAGTTGTTGACATGATCCCAGCAGTGCCAGGGCCTGTGGGTTTCATGGTGGTCCCTGTGTGGACGGAACCAGTTTGGGGAACAGTTGTGCGAGTGGTGGTTGTAGTCATGGTGATGGGTCCAGAAATGGGTGCAGTGGTTGTGTGTTGTGGTGCAGTGACTGAGGACGTGTTAGGACCAGTAGATGAGGCTCTGGTTGTGCTCTGCGAGGAGGCTGTGGGTGATAAAGTGGTGGTGGTTCTTTGTGAAGAGTGGGAGGCTGTCCCTGTTGGCGTGGATCCCGTGGTACCTTTCACGGTGGCCGTGGTGAGTGTAGTGGAAGAGGTCCGTGTGCTGGATGGGACAGATGAGGAGGTGAGTGTTGTGTGAGGGAGAGAGGTGGGTGTTGGTTCCGAGGAAGGAATGGTTGTGCTGTGCTGTGTGTGTGTGCCTGATTGTGTGGCAGTTGTTGACATGATCCCAGCAGTGCCAGGGCCTGTGGGTTTCATGGTGGTCCCTGTGTGGACGGAACCAGTTTGGGGAACAGTTGTGCGAGTGGTGGTTGTAGTCATGGTGATGGGTCCAGAAATGGGTGCAGTGGTTGTGTGTTGTGGTGCAGTGACTGAGGACGTGTTAGGACCAGTAGATGAGGCTCTGGTTGTGCTCTGCGAGGAGGCTGTGGGTGATAAAGTGGTGGTGGTTCTTTGTGAAGAGTGGGAGGCTGTCCCTGTTGGCGTGGATCCCGTGGTACCTTTCACGGTGGCCGTGGTGAGTGTAGTGGAAGAGGTCCGTGTGCTGGATGGGACAGATGAGGAGGTGAGTGTTGTGTGAGGGAGAGAGGTGGGTGTTGGTTCCGAGGAAGGAATGGTTGTGCTGTGCTGTGTGTGTGTGCCTGATTGTGTGGCAGTTGTTGACATGATCCCAGCAGTGCCAGGGCCTGTGGGTTTCATGGTGGTCCCTGTGTGGACGGAACCAGTTTGGGGAACAGTTGTGCGAGTGGTGGTTGTAGTCATGGTGATGGGTCCAGAAATGGGTGCAGTGGTTGTGTGTTGTGGTGCAGTGACTGAGGACGTGTTAGGACCAGTAGATGAGGCTCTGGTTGTGCTCTGCGAGGAGGCTGTGGGTGATAAAGTGGTGGTGGTTCTTTGTGACGAGTGGGAGGCTGTCCCTGTTGGCGTGGATCCCGTGGTACCTTTCACGGTGGCCGTGGTGAGTGTAGTGGAAGAGGTCCGTGTGCTGGATGGGACAGATGAGGAGGTGAGTGTTGTGTGAGGGAGAGAGGTGGGTGTTGGTTCCGAGGAAGGAATGGTTGTGCTGTGCTGTGTGTGTGTGCCTGATTGTGTGGCAGTTGTTGACATGATCCCAGCAGTGCCAGGGCCTGTGGGTTTCATGGTGGTCCCTGTGTGGACGGAACCAGTTTGGGGAACAGTTGTGCGAGTGGTGGTTGTAGTCATGGTGATGGGTCCAGAAATGGGTGCAGTGGTTGTGTGATTTGGTGCAGTGACTGAGGACGTGTTAGGACCAGTAGATGAGGCTCTGGTTGTGCTCTGCGAGGAGGCTGTGGGTGATAAAGTGGTGGTGGTTCTTTGTGACGAGTGGGAGGCTGTCCCTGTTGGCGTGGATCCCGTGGTACCTTTCACGGTGGCCGTGGTGAGTGTAGTGGAAGAGGTCCGTGTGCTGGATGGGACAGATGAGGAGGTGAGTGTTGTGTGAGGGAGAGAGGTGGGTGTTGGTTCCGAGGAAGGAATGGTTGTGCTGTGCTGTGTGTGTGTGCCTGATTGTGTGGCAGTTGTTGACATGATCCCAGCAGTGCCAGGGCCTGTGGGTTTCATGGTGGTCCCTGTGTGGACGGAACCAGTTTGGGGAACAGTTGTGCGAGTGGTGGTTGTAGTCATGGTGATGGGTCCAGAAATGGGTGCAGTGGTTGTGTGTTGTGGTGCAGTGACTGAGGACGTGTTAGGACCAGTAGATGAGGCTCTGGTTGTGCTCTGCGAGGAGGCTGTGGGTGATAAAGTGGTGGTGGTTCTTTGTGAAGAGTGGGAGGCTGTCCCTGTTGGCGTGGATCCCGTGGTACCTTTCACGGTGGCCGTGGTGAGTGTAGTGGAAGAGGTCCGTGTGCTGGATGGGACAGATGAGGAGGTGAGTGTTGTGTGAGGGAGAGAGGTGGGTGTTGGTTCCGAGGAAGGAATGGTTGTGCTGTGCTGTGTGTGTGTGCCTGATTGTGTGGCAGTTGTTGACATGATCCCAGCAGTGCCAGGGCCTGTGGGTTTCATGGTGGTCCCTGTGTGGACGGAACCAGTTTGGGGAACAGTTGTGCGAGTGGTGGTTGTAGTCATGGTGATGGGTCCAGAAATGGGTGCAGTGGTTGTGTGATTTGGTGCAGTGACTGAGGACGTGTTAGGACCAGTAGATGAGGCTCTGGTTGTGCTCTGCGAGGAGGCTGTGGGTGATAAAGTGGTGGTGGTTCTTTGTGAAGAGTGGGAGGCTGTCCCTGTTGGCGTGGATCCCGTGGTACCTTTCACGGTGGCCGTGGTGAGTGTAGTGGAAGAGGTCCGTGTGCTGGATGGGACAGATGAGGAGGTGAGTGTTGTGTGAGGGAGAGAGGTGGGTGTTGGTTCCGAGGAAGGAATGGTTGTGCTGTGCTGTGTGTGTGTGCCTGATTGTGTGGCAGTTGTTGACATGATCCCAGCAGTGCCAGGGCCTGTGGGTTTCATGGTGGTCCCTGTGTGGACGGAACCAGTTTGGGGAACAGTTGTGCGAGTGGTGGTTGTAGTCATGGTGATGGGTCCAGAAATGGGTGCAGTGGTTGTGTGTTTGGTGCAGTGACTGAGGACGTGTTAGGACCAGTAGATGAGGCTCTGGTTGTGCTCTGCGAGGAGGCTGTGGGTGATAAAGTGGTGGTGGTTCTTTGTGACGAGTGGGAGGCTGTCCCTGTTGGCGTGGATCCCGTGGTACCTTTCACGGTGGCCGTGGTGAGTGTAGTGGAAGAGGTCCGTGTGCTGGATGGGACAGATGAGGAGGTGAGTGTTGTGTGAGGGAGAGAGGTGGGTGTTGGTTCCGAGGAAGGAATGGTTGTGCTGTGCTGTGTGTGTGTGCCTGATTGTGTGGCAGTTGTTGACATGATCCCAGCAGTGCCAGGGCCTGTGGGTTTCATGGTGGTCCCTGTGTGGACGGAACCAGTTTGGGGAACAGTTGTGCGAGTGGTGGTTGTAGTCATGGTGATGGGTCCAGAAATGGGTGCAGTGGTTGTGTGTTGTGGTGCAGTGACTGAGGACGTGTTAGGACCAGTAGATGAGGCTCTGGTTGTGCTCTGCGAGGAGGCTGTGGGTGATAAAGTGGTGGTGGTTCTTTGTGAAGAGTGGGAGGCTGTCCCTGTTGGCGTGGATCCCGTGGTACCTTTCACGGTGGCCGTGGTGAGTGTAGTGGAAGAGGTCCGTGTGCTGGATGGGACAGATGAGGAGGTGAGTGTTGTGTGAGGGAGAGAGGTGGGTGTTGGTTCCGAGGAAGGAATGGTTGTGCTGTGCTGTGTGTGTGTGCCTGATTGTGTGGCAGTTGTTGACATGATCCCAGCAGTGCCAGGGCCTGTGGGTTTCATGGTGGTCCCTGTGTGGACGGAACCAGTTTGGGGAACAGTTGTGCGAGTGGTGGTTGTAGTCATGGTGATGGGTCCAGAAATGGGTGCAGTGGTTGTGTGTTGTGGTGCAGTGACTGAGGACGTGTTAGGACCAGTAGATGAGGCTCTGGTTGTGCTCTGCGAGGAGGCTGTGGGTGATAAAGTGGTGGTGGTTCTTTGTGAAGAGTGGGAGGCTGTCCCTGTTGGCGTGGATCCTGTGGTACCTTTCACGGTGGCCGTGGTGAGTGTAGTGGAAGAGGTCCGTGTGCTGGATGGGACAGATGAGGAGGTGAGTGTTGTGTGAGGGAGAGAGGTGGGTGTTGGTTCCGAGGAAGGAATGGTTGTGCTGTGCTGTGTGTGTGTGCCTGATTGTGTGGCAGTTGTTGACATGATCCCAGCAGTGCCAGGGCCTGTGGGTTTCATGGTGGTCCCTGTGTGGACGGAACCAGTTTGGGGAACAGTTGTGCGAGTGGTGGTTGTAGTCATGGTGATGGGTCCAGAAATGGGTGCAGTGGTTGTGTGTTTGGTGCAGTGACTGAGGACGTGTTAGGACCAGTAGATGAGGCTCTGGTTGTGCTCTGCGAGGAGGCTGTGGGTGATAAAGTGGTGGTGGTTCTTTGTGAAGAGTGGGAGGCTGTCCCTGTTGGCGTGGATCCCGTGGTACCTTTCACGGTGGCCGTGGTGAGTGTAGTGGAAGAGGTCCGTGTGCTGGATGGGACAGATGAGGAGGTGAGTGTTGTGTGAGGGAGAGAGGTGGGTGTTGGTTCCGAGGAAGGAATGGTTGTGCTGTGCTGTGTGTGTGTGCCTGATTGTGTGGCAGTTGTTGACATGATCCCAGCAGTGCCAGGGCCTGTGGGTTTCATGGTGGTCCCTGTGTGGACGGAACCAGTTTGGGGAACAGTTGTGCGAGTGGTGGTTGTAGTCATGGTGATGGGTCCAGAAATGGGTGCAGTGGTTGTGTGATTTGGTGCAGTGACTGAGGACGTGTTAGGACCAGTAGATGAGGCTCTGGTTGTGCTCTGCGAGGAGGCTGTGGGTGATAAAGTGGTGGTGGTTCTTTGTGACGAGTGGGAGGCTGTCCCTGTTGGCGTGGATCCCGTGGTACCTTTCACGGTGGCCGTGGTGAGTGTAGTGGAAGAGGTCCGTGTGCTGGATGGGACAGATGAGGAGGTGAGTATTGTGTGAGGGAGAGAGGTGGGTGTTGGTTCCGAGGAAGGAATGGTTGTGCTGTGCTGTGTGTGTGTGCCTGATTGTGTGGCAGTTGTTGACATGATCCCAGCAGTGCCAGGGCCTGTGGGTTTCATGGTGGTCCCTGTGTGGACGGAACCAGTTTGGGGAACAGTTGTGCGAGTGGTGGTTGTAGTCATGGTGATGGGTCCAGAAATGGGTGCAGTGGTTGTGTGTTGTGGTGCAGTGACTGAGGACGTGTTAGGACCAGTAGATGAGGCTCTGGTTGTGCTCTGCGAGGAGGCTGTGGGTGATAAAGTGGTGGTGGTTCTTT
Source organism: Sminthopsis crassicaudata (assembly GCF_048593235.1). Classification (NCBI taxonomy): domain Eukaryota; kingdom Metazoa; phylum Chordata; class Mammalia; order Dasyuromorphia; family Dasyuridae; genus Sminthopsis; species Sminthopsis crassicaudata. Next base: position 256,649,580 of record NC_133622.1, on the reverse strand, counting down.
GTGAAGAGTGGGAGGCTGTCCCTGTTGGCGTGGATCCCGTGGTACCTTTCACGGTGGCCGTGGTGAGTGTAGTGGAAGAGGTCCGTGTGCTGGATGGGACAGATGAGGAGGTGAGTATTGTGTGAGGGAGAGAGGTGGGTGTTGGTTCCGAGGAAGGAATGGTTGTGCTGTGCTGTGTGTGTGTGCCTGATTGTGTGGCAGTTGTTGACATGATCCCAGCAGTGCCAGGGCCTGTGGGTTTCATGGTGGTCCCTGTGTGGACGGAACCAGTTTGGGGAACAGTTGTGCGAGTGGTGGTTGTAGTCATGGTGATGGGTCCAGAAATGGGTGCAGTGGTTGTGTGTTGTGGTGCAGTGACTGAGGACATGTTAGGACCAGTAGATGAGGCTCTGGTTGTGCTCTGCGAGGAGGCTGTGGGTGATAAAGTGGTGGTGGTTCTTTGTGACGAGTGGGAGGCTGTCCCTGTTGGCGTGGATCCCGTGGTACCTTTCACGGTGGCCGTGGTGAGTGTAGTGGAAGAGGTCCGTGTGCTGGATGGGACAGATGAGGAGGTGAGTGTTGTGTGAGGGAGAGAGGTGGGTGTTGGTTCCGAGGAAGGAATGGTTGTGCTGTGCTGTGTGTGTGTGCCTGATTGTGTGGCAGTTGTTGACATGATCCCAGCAGTGCCAGGGCCTGTGGGTTTCATGGTGGTCCCTGTGTGGACGGAACCAGTTTGGGGAACAGTTGTGCGAGTGGTGGTTGTAGTCATGGTGATGGGTCCAGAAATGGGTGCAGTGGTTGTGTGATTTGGTGCAGTGACTGAGGACGTGTTAGGACCAGTAGATGAGGCTCTGGTTGTGCTCTGCGAGGAGGCTGTGGGTGATAAAGTGGTGGTGGTTCTTTGTGAAGAGTGGGAGGCTGTCCCTGTTGGCGTGGATCCCGTGGTACCTTTCACGGTGGCCGTGGTGAGTGTAGTGGAAGAGGTCCGTGTGCTGGATGGGACAGATGAGGAGGTGAGTGTTGTGTGAGGGAGAGAGGTGGGTGTTGGTTCCGAGGAAGGAATGGTTGTGCTGTGCTGTGTGTGTGTGCCTGATTGTGTGGCAGTTGTTGACATGATCCCAGCAGTGCCAGGGCCTGTGGGTTTCATGGTGGTCCCTGTGTGGACGGAACCAGTTTGGGGAACAGTTGTGCGAGTGGTGGTTGTAGTCATGGTGATGGGTCCAGAAATGGGTGCAGTGGTTGTGTGTTTGGTGCAGTGACTGAGGACGTGTTAGGACCAGTAGATGAGGCTCTGGTTGTGCTCTGCGAGGAGGCTGTGGGTGATAAAGTGGTGGTGGTTCTTTGTGAAGAGTGGGAGGCTGTCCCTGTTGGCGTGGATCCCGTGGTACCTTTCACGGTGGCCGTGGTGAGTGTAGTGGAAGAGGTCCGTGTGCTGGATGGGACAGATGAGGAGGTGAGTGTTGTGTGAGGGAGAGAGGTGGGTGTTGGTTCCGAGGAAGGAATGGTTGTGCTGTGCTGTGTGTGTGTGCCTGATTGTGTGGCAGTTGTTGACATGATCCCAGCAGTGCCAGGGCCTGTGGGTTTCATGGTGGTCCCTGTGTGGACGGAACCAGTTTGGGGAACAGTTGTGCGAGTGGTGGTTGTAGTCATGGTGATGGGTCCAGAAATGGGTGCAGTGGTTGTGTGATTTGGTGCAGTGACTGAGGACGTGTTAGGACCAGTAGATGAGGCTCTGGTTGTGCTCTGCGAGGAGGCTGTGGGTGATAAAGTGGTGGTGGTTCTTTGTGAAGAGTGGGAGGCTGTCCCTGTTGGCGTGGATCCCGTGGTACCTTTCACGGTGGCCGTGGTGAGTGTAGTGGAAGAGGTCCGTGTGCTGGATGGGACAGATGAGGAGGTGAGTGTTGTGTGAGGGAGAGAGGTGGGTGTTGGTTCCGAGGAAGGAATGGTTGTGCTGTGCTGTGTGTGTGTGCCTGATTGTGTGGCAGTTGTTGACATGATCCCAGCAGTGCCAGGGCCTGTGGGTTTCATGGTGGTCCCTGTGTGGACGGAACCAGTTTGGGGAACAGTTGTGCGAGTGGTGGTTGTAGTCATGGTGATGGGTCCAGAAATGGGTGCAGTGGTTGTGTGTTGTGGTGCAGTGACTGAGGACGTGTTAGGACCAGTAGATGAGGCTCTGGTTGTGCTCTGCGAGGAGGCTGTGGGTGATAAAGTGGTGGTGGTTCTTTGTGACGAGTGGGAGGCTGTCCCTGTTGGCGTGGATCCCGTGGTACCTTTCACGGTGGCCGTGGTGAGTGTAGTGGAAGAGGTCCGTGTGCTGGATGGGACAGATGAGGAGGTGAGTGTTGTGTGAGGGAGAGAGGTGGGTGTTGGTTCCGAGGAAGGAATGGTTGTGCTGTGCTGTGTGTGTGTGCCTGATTGTGTGGCAGTTGTTGACATGATCCCAGCAGTGCCAGGGCCTGTGGGTTTCATGGTGGTCCCTGTGTGGACGGAACCAGTTTGGGGAACAGTTGTGCGAGTGGTGGTTGTAGTCATGGTGATGGGTCCAGAAATGGGTGCAGTGGTTGTGTGTTGTGGTGCAGTGACTGAGGACGTGTTAGGACCAGTAGATGAGGCTCTGGTTGTGCTCTGCGAGGAGGCTGTGGGTGATAAAGTGGTGGTGGTTCTTTGTGAAGAGTGGGAGGCTGTCCCTGTTGGCGTGGATCCCGTGGTACCTTTCACGGTGGCCGTGGTGAGTGTAGTGGAAGAGGTCCGTGTGCTGGATGGGACAGATGAGGAGGTGAGTGTTGTGTGAGGGAGAGAGGTGGGTGTTGGTTCCGAGGAAGGAATGGTTGTGCTGTGCTGTGTGTGTGTGCCTGATTGTGTGGCAGTTGTTGACATGATCCCAGCAGTGCCAGGGCCTGTGGGTTTCATGGTGGTCCCTGTGTGGACGGAACCAGTTTGGGGAACAGTTGTGCGAGTGGTGGTTGTAGTCATGGTGATGGGTCCAGAAATGGGTGCAGTGGTTGTGTGATTTGGTGCAGTGACTGAGGACGTGTTAGGACCAGTAGATGAGGCTCTGGTTGTGCTCTGCGAGGAGGCTGTGGGTGATAAAGTGGTGGTGGTTCTTTGTGAAGAGTGGGAGGCTGTCCCTGTTGGCGTGGATCCCGTGGTACCTTTCACGGTGGCCGTGGTGAGTGTAGTGGAAGAGGTCCGTGTGCTGGATGGGACAGATGAGGAGGTGAGTGTTGTGTGAGGGAGAGAGGTGGGTGTTGGTTCCGAGGAAGGAATGGTTGTGCTGTGCTGTGTGTGTGTGCCTGATTGTGTGGCAGTTGTTGACATGATCCCAGCAGTGCCAGGGCCTGTGGGTTTCATGGTGGTCCCTGTGTGGACGGAACCAGTTTGGGGAACAGTTGTGCGAGTGGTGGTTGTAGTCATGGTGATGGGTCCAGAAATGGGTGCAGTGGTTGTGTGATTTGGTGCAGTGACTGAGGACGTGTTAGGACCAGTAGATGAGGCTCTGGTTGTGCTCTGCGAGGAGGCTGTGGGTGATAAAGTGGTGGTGGTTCTTTGTGACGAGTGGGAGGCTGTCCCTGTTGGCGTGGATCCCGTGGTACCTTTCACGGTGGCCGTGGTGAGTGTAGTGGAAGAGGTCCGTGTGCTGGATGGGACAGATGAGGAGGTGAGTGTTGTGTGAGGGAGAGAGGTGGGTGTTGGTTCCGAGGAAGGAATGGTTGTGCTGTGCTGTGTGTGTGTGCCTGATTGTGTGGCAGTTGTTGACATGATCCCAGCAGTGCCAGGGCCTGTGGGTTTCATGGTGGTCCCTGTGTGGACGGAACCAGTTTGGGGAACAGTTGTGCGAGTGGTGGTTGTAGTCATGGTGATGGGTCCAGAAATGGGTGCAGTGGTTGTGTGTTGTGGTGCAGTGACTGAGGACGTGTTAGGACCAGTAGATGAGGCTCTGGTTGTGCTCTGCGAGGAGGCTGTGGGTGATAAAGTGGTGGTGGTTCTTTGTGAAGAGTGGGAGGCTGTCCCTGTTGGCGTGGATCCCGTGGTACCTTTCACGGTGGCCGTGGTGAGTGTAGTGGAAGAGGTCCGTGTGCTGGATGGGACAGATGAGGAGGTGAGTGTTGTGTGAGGGAGAGAGGTGGGTGTTGGTTCCGAGGAAGGAATGGTTGTGCTGTGCTGTGTGTGTGTGCCTGATTGTGTGGCAGTTGTTGACATGATCCCAGCAGTGCCAGGGCCTGTGGGTTTCATGGTGGTCCCTGTGTGGACGGAACCAGTTTGGGGAACAGTTGTGCGAGTGGTGGTTGTAGTCATGGTGATGGGTCCAGAAATGGGTGCAGTGGTTGTGTGATTTGGTGCAGTGACTGAGGACGTGTTAGGACCAGTAGATGAGGCTCTGGTTGTGCTCTGCGAGGAGGCTGTGGGTGATAAAGTGGTGGTGGTTCTTTGTGACGAGTGGGAGGCTGTCCCTGTTGGCGTGGATCCCGTGGTACCTTTCACGGTGGCCGTGGTGAGTGTAGTGGAAGAGGTCCGTGTGCTGGATGGGACAGATGAGGAGGTGAGTGTTGTGTGAGGGAGAGAGGTGGGTGTTGGTTCCGAGGAAGGAATGGTTGTGCTGTGCTGTGTGTGTGTGCCTGATTGTGTGGCAGTTGTTGACATGATCCCAGCAGTGCCAGGGCCTGTGGGTTTCATGGTGGTCCCTGTGTGGACGGAACCAGTTTGGGGAACAGTTGTGCGAGTGGTGGTTGTAGTCATGGTGATGGGTCCAGAAATGGGTGCAGTGGTTGTGTGTTTGGTGCAGTGACTGAGGACGTGTTAGGACCAGTAGATGAGGCTCTGGTTGTGCTCTGCGAGGAGGCTGTGGGTGATAAAGTGGTGGTGGTTCTTTGTGACGAGTGGGAGGGTGTCCCTGTTGGCGTGGATCCCGTGGTACCTTTCACGGTGGCCGTGGTGAGTGTAGTGGAAGAGGTCCGTGTGCTGGATGGGACAGATGAGGAGGTGAGTGTTGTGTGAGGGAGAGAGGTGGGTGTTGGTTCCGAGGAAGGAATGGTTGTGCTGTGCTGTGTGTGTGTGCCTGATTGTGTGGCAGTTGTTGACATGATCCCAGCAGTGCCAGGGCCTGTGGGTTTCATGGTGGTCCCTGTGTGGACGGAACCAGTTTGGGGAACAGTTGTGCGAGTGGTGGTTGTAGTCATGGTGATGGGTCCAGAAATGGGTGCAGTGGTTGTGTGTTTGGTGCAGTGACTGAGGACGTGTTAGGACCAGTAGATGAGGCTCTGGTTGTGCTCTGCGAGGAGGCTGTGGGTGATAAAGTGGTGGTGGTTCTTTGTGAAGAGTGGGAGGCTGTCCCTGTTGGCGTGGATCCCGTGGTACCTTTCACGGTGGCCGTGGTGAGTGTAGTGGAAGAGGTCCGTGTGCTGGATGGGACAGATGAGGAGGTGAGTGTTGTGTGAGGGAGAGAGGTGGGTGTTGGTTCCGAGGAAGGAATGGTTGTGCTGTGCTGTGTGTGTGTGCCTGATTGTGTGGCAGTTGTTGACATGATCCCAGCAGTGCCAGGGCCTGTGGGTTTCATGGTGGTCCCTGTGTGGACGGAACCAGTTTGGGGAACAGTTGTGCGAGTGGTGGTTGTAGTCATGGTGATGGGTCCAGAAATGGGTGCAGTGGTTGTGTGATTTGGTGCAGTGACTGAGGACGTGTTAGGACCAGTAGATGAGGCTCTGGTTGTGCTCTGCGAGGAGGCTGTGGGTGATAAAGTGGTGGTGGTTCTTTGTGACGAGTGGGAGGCTGTCCCTGTTGGCGTGGATCCCGTGGTACCTTTCACGGTGGCCGTGGTGAGTGTAGTGGAAGAGGTCCGTGTGCTGGATGGGACAGATGAGGAGGTGAGTGTTGTGTGAGGGAGAGAGGTGGGTGTTGGTTCCGAGGAAGGAATGGTTGTGCTGTGCTGTGTGTGTGTGCCTGATTGTGTGGCAGTTGTTGACATGATCCCAGCAGTGCCAGGGCCTGTGGGTTTCATGGTGGTCCCTGTGTGGACGGAACCAGTTTGGGGAACAGTTGTGCGAGTGGTGGTTGTAGTCATGGTGATGGGTCCAGAAATGGGTGCAGTGGTTGTGTGTTGTGGTGCAGTGACTGAGGACGTGTTAGGACCAGTAGATGAGGCTCTGGTTGTGCTCTGCGAGGAGGCTGTGGGTGATAAAGTGGTGGTGGTTCTTTGTGAAGAGTGGGAGGCTGTCCCTGTTGGCGTGGATCCCGTGGTACCTTTCACGGTGGCCGTGGTGAGTGTAGTGGAAGAGGTCCGTGTGCTGGATGGGACAGATGAGGAGGTGAGTGTTGTGTGAGGGAGAGAGGTGGGTGTTGGTTCCGAGGAAGGAATGGTTGTGCTGTGCTGTGTGTGTGTGCCTGATTGTGTGGCAGTTGTTGACATGATCCCAGCAGTGCCAGGGCCTGTGGGTTTCATGGTGGTCCCTGTGTGGACGGAACCAGTTTGGGGAACAGTTGTGCGAGTGGTGGTTGTAGTCATGGTGATGGGTCCAGAAATGGGTGCAGTGGTTGTGTGTTTGGTGCAGTGACTGAGGACGTGTTAGGACCAGTAGATGAGGCTCTGGTTGTGCTCTGCGAGGAGGCTGTGGGTGATAAAGTGGTGGTGGTTCTTTGTGACGAGTGGGAGGCTGTCCCTGTTGGTGAGCTGTTTGTGATTCTTGTGGCCGTGGGTTTGTTCTGTTTGGTGGTGGAGTGCCGCATGCTCGTTACCACTGAGGCCGTTTCTGTGGCGTGCGGTTTCTGTTGAGATGTTAGGCTTGGAGTTGGGGACTCTGACTTGCTGGTGCTGCTGGCTTCTGTCCATGGAACTGGCGTGTGCGTCACCTGACCTCTCGTGGTTGTCCTTGTCTGGATGCTTTCAGGGGTTCCTGTGGGTACTGAAGAAACTGAGGAAACAGGAGAGAAGATTTCATTTCCTCTGATGTTCTTGTAAGTTTGTAAATGGGGACTCTCTCCCCAAATGTTCTTTCAGCAAACAGGTGTCTGCCTGTCTCTCCCTGTGCTTCTGTCCAAGGTGCTGGCTGCCATGTTCATGGATACATTGATCATCCTGAGCCAAAGAGATCCCCTCTGTGGGCCTCCTTCTCTTGGTAGAGAAACCTCCCTCCTCTCAGGTGTGATGGTATCCCAGGCTGATTTGGGAGATGCCTCAGACCCTGGGCCTTCACATTTCCTTGGACAAGCTTGCCCTCCTCCTTCAGCTTTCTTACAGTCTTGTTGCCCCCTGGTGGGTCTTCTTTTGTGACCTCTCTAATTATCTACATAATGAACTACATATGAAGTGCATGCAGGGAATGTCCTTGCCCCCAGGGCCCAGAATCCTCCAGAGCTCTCTCCATGATCTCAGCTTTCCTCCCTCTGACATAGCTAACCCCACTCCCTGTTTCGTCTTCCATATGCCTCCTGCCTTGCTTAGGGATTCTCCAAAGTACTAAATCTGGGCTATTCCATGAACCCTAAGCTCTGAATTAGGGCTTCCCTCCTTTATATTGAATGGAGCCAGATGGAAATGGCCAATTTGGGAGACAGTGGGATCCTGGGCCATGCTGAATGAACCATTCAAAAACCGGAAGTCCCACATGCTTTGTTAGTTGGCTGAGATCTGCCGCAGCCATGGCCAGGGGGAAGCTCCAGAACGCTTCCCCACTCATCCTCTCCCACCTCCCCTAGGTACTCCAGGCCAGTGGGGTTGCCTGACCCCGCAGTTCAACTCACATCAGGATAATTTTTCAGAGATATGAGTGACAGCAGTAAAAGTGCTCACCAGTATGTGGTAGAGACTCTGGCCCTCTTGAAGTCCCTGCCGGCGTGGCTGTGGTCAGCGTGGGCCACAGTGACGTCCCGGAGGTTCCCGTGGTGCTCGCCGTGGATCGTGCCGTAGATTGTGTGGCTGTTGTTGGGAGGGTGCCTGGGTTCTCTGAAGTGGCCTGTGTGATGGGTGAAGTCCTCACGGTGGAGCCCAGTGGGAGGGTGGCCAGGGTTTCCGAGACAGCTGACGAGGTAACTGCCACTGTGATGGGAATTGCTGCGGGAACCATAGACAGAGTATGGCCGTACTGTGGCCCCTGCACTTGACATGGCTGAGCCTCCCTCCTGCCCTTCCCCAGTGCGTGCCCCCAGTCCCAGGGTACTCCTGGCTAGCTTTCACCACTCCCCACACACAGAGGGTATGTGTCCTATGCCCGCATGTGGGCACAGTCATGATCATGGCCCCTGCATGGGTCGGGTCTCTCTTCTAGGCTTCCACTGCTCTCATGGGACCTTCCTGGGTAAGATCTGGTCACCCAGGGACCCGGACAATGACAGTTCGAGAACTGGCCATAATCCTCCTCCTCCGACCTCATGGCAACACCAAAGACAGGATGACAAGTGGTGTCCCCATGTTTCTGCTGAGGAAACTGAAGGTCATTCAGGAGTCGTTGACTTGGACCTGCTAGAGTGCCGGTCAGAAGCAGATTTTGATCCCAGGCTGCTCTCTCTTGTGGCCCTTTCCTCAATGTCAGATCTCAGAATCTGAGGTGGAGGACCGGAAGAAGGGCACAGTCTAATCTGCCCCCTGGATTTGGGCAGAGCAGATTTCTGGGAGTTTAGAGGGGAGATATTGGAGACCCCAGGGAATTATACACGACAAGGTAGTCCCAGAAAACTCCCGCAAATGACATTTTCAGGTCACAGAAGAGAGAAGATTTTGATGAGGATGAAATGTGAGTATTATCTCAAGAGACTGATGTGGCTACCCAGGAAGCTCCTCGATGAGCTTAGGACTCTCATACAGAAGATGGGAGCCAAAGTGCGTCCTGTATGGATGCATCCAGAGTCCTAAACCTTAGAACCTTAGGGGCTCACAAGAACCTGTAGAAAGCAACAACCATCCAACTTTTTCTCTAGAAAGCCCGCAGCAGCAAAGAGGGTTCAAGAGCAGAGAAGACCTACCTGGAGGGATGGGACGAGGACCACTGATAGCAGAGAAAAAGCCACCCTGTTTATGGGGATGCTTAGAAGACAGAACAAAAGTAATGAACAGGAAATTGGCAACTAAGGTCTTTTTGCTCAGTTGTTTTACTTTTATCTGACTTTTCCTTTTGGGGTTTTCTTGGCAAAACTACTGGAATCATTTGCCATTTCTTTCTCCAGCTCAGTTTCCAGATGAGGAACCTGAGGCAAGCACTGTGGAGTGACTTCCTTAGAATCACTCAACTCTGGAGGGTCTCAGGCCAGATCTGAACTCAGAAAGATGAGTCTTCCTGATTTCAAGCCCAGTAATCTCTCCACTGCACCATCTAGCTATCCAGGGTAACTAAGCTAAGGAGACAGGAAGAGAAGCTGGCCCGGGTTTTTTGATGTCAGGCCCCAGGCTCTGATGTGCTCTATCTTATGGCACTGACAGAGGTGGGACACACATCTGCACCTTCCTCAGATCCTTTGGAAAGGCTGTGAAGAAATGGGGCAGTGCTACCATAGAAGGGGCAGTGTAAGCCAGTGAACTTGACTTCAGTTCCTGACAAGATTCTAAAAAAGGAAAAAGCCAGCAGGGCCTCCTGAAGGCCAAATTGGCCATATTGCCTTTTCAAGGCAGTTCCCAGAGGAATAGAGCAGGGGAATCTGGGGGTGATAATTTACTCAGTCAAATGTTTAACCCCCTCATTCTTAGGAACCATATCAAGGGAGGAGGGCTGGTGCACAGCACAATTCCATTGGTCCAGAACTGATTGAAGGATGAGGTGGAAAGATTGATTAGTCAGGGTTTTATGGAAGGAGAAGGCTGTATTTACACACTCCTCAATTTCCACTGCCTTCCTGTGGGAAAAGCATCCTTTGGGCGTGGTATCTATGGGAAATGCTGAGGTTCAGTTCTCAAGTGGATGCTTGAAGCTTTGGGCAAGAGATCACTGTGGTCCACTGCACCAGCAAACTCAGCTTGGGTCTACCCCTTCTCTTTCTGGCCTTTATTTAGAAACTCTGTCTGTGAAGGGTGGAACCAAGATGGTGCAGTAGCAGGAAGATGCAAACCTGCCCTCTCCCCCCATACAAAATACATTAGAAAATAGGTTGAATCCTGATTGGGAAATCCACTAGGATTTTTTTTTCCAGTCCAGGTCAACACAGGAAGACAGTGAGGGCATGGAAACCAAGGACAGGGTATGGCCAGGGGTTTGCTGAGCATTTTAGTGGGCAGGAGTTGCGTCTGTGCATCAGGGCAAGAAGTCCTGGATCCATTCAGGGGAATTCTAATCTCAGGGAGAATGTGGAAACATGTCAGCTGGCTACTGTGTCATCCAAAGGAATTAACTCATGGATCCAGGGTAGACTGAGGAAGGAGCCTGAGTCTTGAGGCAACATTCCAAGGAGAGGAGTGTTGTGGGCCCTGGACAACGTATTCAGTGAGCAGCATCTCTGTGGCTCTGACACCAGAAACAGAATGGGGTCTCAGTTCCGGCTTCCAGCTTTATCTGAAGCCTGCTGAGAAAGAACCAGGGTAGCAATCCCAGACCCAAGGGGAGCCTGCAGTTCTGTCCCACTGGATCCGTAGAACTTCCAGCTGGATGTTAGCAAGTGAATCTAGCAACAGTGTACTGGAACTTTTCACCAGGGTCAAGTCAACAGGTGTGTTGTGCAGAACTAAACTCAGACCAAGAACTGGCTGAGCTCAGGCCAGAAGGACCAAGATTAGACTTGGCCCTGGATCTCACCATTTTGGGAACATTGAAAGCTTGCAGATCCCTATGCTGATCTGTCCCTGAGATTCTGAAATAACACATTAAATACCTTAGATCAGAAGAATCCCAAAAGACAAAAGCTCAGCTGAGATACTTCCTTCAGATGTGTTCAGAGCCCACTACCAATGTAAAATCTAATGTCTGGAAGTTAGCTAGAAGAATGAGTAAACAACAAACAAAAAAACAATTCCACTTTGAAGAGCTCAGGGAAGAGTGGTGCCCAAAAACAAACCCAGAAGAAGGGAATGACTAGCAAAGCCTCTACGAAAACCACAGCTAGGCACAAGACCTACTAGAATTCCCAGAAGAGATAAATCAAAGAGCTTTTTTTTTTAAGAGCTAAAAATTATTTTATAAACAAAATGAAAATGCTAGAGGAAATAACGGAAAGGAATTGAGAGTGAAGAAAGATTTGGAAACAGAAGTAATACCTGAAACAAAATACCAAAAATAAAATTCCCTGAAAACTGGAATTGACCAAATAGAAACTAAAGTCTCCGTGAGACAATAAGAAAAGTTTTAAAAATTGAAAATTTAAATTATAGAAAACAACTGACAGGAAAACAGATCAAAGAAAGATAACAATAATCACTGGAACTATCCTGAAGCCATGAGTCTAGGCATCATATTTGAAGAAATAATGAAAGAAAACTGCTCAGATCTCTTAAAACCAGGAAAAGTAGAAAATGAAAGAACCCGACGTTCAGTGACTGTAAAAGAAAACCCACAGGAAAACTCCTAAGAATGTTATCAGAATATAAATATACCTGTTCCTCAGCCCTGTATGGCATCTTCACAAAAATCAACTGTATTAATCAAACTTGATAGACAAATGCAGAAATGTTAAGTGTACCTTTTGAAGACCACAATGCAATAAAATTATATTCACTAAAAGGCCACTGAAACAAAAATTAAAAATTAACGGGAGACTAAATAATGGATAGGATGAAGAACACATCCAAGAAACAGTCAATAATTTCATCAAAAATAGTAATGTCAATGAGTCATGGTTGCTTTCATCGAGTACTTAAAAGGCTGTCCTGGGGAAGAAGATTCATACTTACTCTGTTTACATCAAGAGTCTAGAATCAAGAACAATGGAGGAAAGGTGAAAAGGAAATTTCGATTCAATGGCAGGATAAAAAGGCCTAGAACTGAGAGTTGTCTAGGAGGGCTGCCTTGGGAGGGGGCTTCCGTTCCCTGAAGATCCTTGTGCAGAAGCTTGATAACTCTGTTGTGGAGGGTCAGGCTTGGTCTGGGGATCTTTGAGCTCCCTTCTGACCATGGCCTCCCAAAATTCTGTGAGAAAGTTCTAAATTGCTGGACAGGTGTGACTGGGAGTGACGGTCTGGCTGGTCAGTGACCCAGAACCTGCCAAAGAGTACCCTGCACCTAAGGGGGAGCCCTCCCAGCTGACTCTCCTCAAGTGTGTGTGAGTGTGTGTGTGTGTGTGAGTGTGTGTATGTGAGTGTGTGAGTGTGTGTGAGAGTGTGTGTATGAGTGTGTGAGTGTGTGTATGTGAGTGTGAGTGTGTGAGTGTGTGTGAGTGTGTGAGAGTATGTGTGAGAGTGTGTGAGTGTATGTGTGTGTGTATGTGAGTGTGTGTGTGAGTGTGCGTGTGTGTGAGTGTGTGTATGTGAGTGTGTGAGAGTGTGTGAGTGTGTGTGAGTGTGTGTGTATGTGAGTGTGTGAGAGTATGTGTGAGAGTGTGTGAGTGTATGTGTGTGTGTATGTGAGTGTGTGAGTGTGTGTGTGAGTGTGCGTGTGTGTGAGTGTGTGTATGTGAGTGTGTGAGAGTGTGTGAGTGTGTGTGAGTGTGTGTATGTGAGTGTGTGAGTGTGTGTGTGATGGTCCTTGAAAAATAATGACAGAAGCTCACCTCGGACTTGCCAATTCTAAGACTAGCTAGCATGCTCTAGTGCCTCTGGCTTACAAAGTGCTCACGGGCCAGAGACCTGGGCACAAGACCTGCCTCAGGGCAGGGGACTCTAGGACTCTCACTGTCCGAGCGGGAGCTGAGCTGAATTGGCCCACGCAGTTTTCTCACCAGGAATCCCGCACGCCAGTGGAATGAGAAATGAGGGAATAAAGCCTCAGGTTGTGCCAAGGGCCCTCCTCATACCACCCCCTGGGGAAGTGTGAGATTTATGACCATTTTAGTTGAGAAAACCGAGTCCGATGAACTAGCTCTCCCAGGGTCACTCAGCCAGTTACTGTCTGAGGAGGGATTCTAAGCCAACTGGTACTTCTGGTATCTGAGATTCCAGATCTGGTGCCCTGTCCATGGTCCCGTACAGTTCCCTCTGCTAAGCTGGACGCAGAGCAATGGGACCCCCTCTGACCAAAAGCAGAGCCCCTTGGAGTCAGTCCTTCTCATTTTTCACTGGCAGCAGGGAGCCCAGAGCCCGAGCCCAGAATGGTGGCTGGAACCCAGAGGGTTTGGGGGGCAGGCCCTGGGCCAAGAAGGGGCTGTAGGAGCCCCATTCCAGCAAACTTCATGTGAGAGAGTGCGGCCTTGTCTGCAGGGTGGGGCCACCAGCTCCTCTGGGTTGCTGAGCTTTCTTTCCCACCACCGCCCTGGGCAGTGAAGGTGACAGGCCTTGAAGGCTGAGGGTAGAGGCATTCGGGGGGAGTGAACAAGCAGGGGTCTGCCAGGTGATGGGAGAGCCCAGGACAGAATGCTGTTTACCACTCGTGATCCTGGGCTGCGTGCTATTGAGGACTGCTGAGCTGGTCCTTCCAGAGGCCTGGGGGCTTGTTGGAAAAGTGGCAGGGCTGGCCGAGGTTGGTGTGGAAGAGGAGCTGACGGTCCCAGTTGGCCTGGTCAGCTCGGATGATGTGCTGGGTGTCTGGAGGGAGCTTGACGAAGGCTTGGTGGTGAATACAGTGGTGGTTTCTGTTCCCCTGGTGCTCCGGTGGGTGGTCTTGGAGTGTGGTCCTGAGCGGAAATAGTCTAGCTATTACCACTGCCTCCCTGGGGCAGCCATCTACCACTCAGCTCTGAGGAAAGGGGACTCTGGGGCATTGTCTCTCTCCAGGAGGCAGGACCTGATTGGGGCAGCGGTCCTGAGCATGGAAGGCAAAGGTGAGCAGGGCAGGAACCCCCATTTATCACCCCCCGGAGCATCTCACATCTCTGGCGCAGGCTGCACCAGGCTTTGCCCCGGTCCTCAGAGGAGCCAGGACCTCTGAGCCCTACCTAGTAACACCTGGTCCCTGAGATACCTAATGGTGAAGTCATTTTGTGTCTGTCCTCGCTCTCCCAGACCTCCCCATGGCCTCCCTCCCTTTTCCCTCCCTCCTTGTCTCCCTCCCTCCCTTTTTCCTCCCTCCTTGTCTCCCTCCCTCCCTTTTTCCTCCCTCCTTGTCTCCCTCCCTCCCTTTTTCCTCCCTCCTTGTCTCCCTCCCTCCCTTTTTCCTCCCTCCCTCCTTCCTTCCTTCTCCCAGGATTGGCCTTGAAGCCCAGGCTGCCATCTCTGGTCTCTGCCCCACGCGCCCATCTCCGTGCTGGGCCTCTCCCTCTCCAGGATCCCTCCAGCCCCTCTCCTCTCTCTGATTTCCCTGTTGGTGGGCAGCGCCCCTCCCCAGGGCTCATGCAGAGAGAGCCTCCATCCGATGCCTGTAAGCCCAGGAGTTGCCATCTCCCCCCCCCGCCCCCGCCTCCCCCTGGGCCGTATGGTTACGGTGTTCTGGCAGAAATTCGGGCCATTTGGACTTTTCTGTGAGTCAGACTGACCCCCTCCCCCCTCCCCGCTCCATCATCTACACTCCTCCCTCTAATCAGGGGTTCTTTCCTCATGGACCACGGGGGTCAGCAGCAGTCTCCCTGGGCCCCGAGCCTGCCAACACCTCCCTGACAGCAGGGGCACGGGCCAGGGCTGAGCCGGGGGCCTGAGTCACCTTGACATTTAGAGGTGCTACATTCACCTGTTGTGGCCGTTGATGGAGTCGGGAGAAGTGCTTTAGCTGAAACAGAAGAGGGGGGGGGGGTCACAGAAGAGCCACGAGCCTCAGGCCTCCCTCCAGCCCCTGAGGAAGGTGGCGAGTCCTTGTCCAGCCTTTCTGAGAACAGAGGGAGCCTGCGCCCCTCAGGGCCCGCCTCCCCTTCATGCTTCTCTCTCCCCTCCCTCGACACCCTCCAGATGAAAGGGTCAAGGGACTAGCGGTCTGGGCAGGGGTAACAGTGGGGGTCTCCATGAGCCTCTGCCCAGGGCATGGAAGAGAGTGGGCACATGGGGGAGCAAAGGTGCAGAGGTGCTGGCAAAGGGCTCTGGGTTGTTTGAGGGGAGAGGAGGGGAGGAGGCGGTATCCTGGAAAGCTTCCTGGAGAAGGCTGCTCTAAGGGGAAGAACTGGGAAGAGCAGGAACTCAGAGCTGGAAACACCAGCTTGGGAAAGGTCCGGGCAGGGGAGGACGGGTGGGACAACTGATTCATTGGGGGGGCCCTCCACCTTCGCAACTTTGCTCTGACTGTTTGCTGCTGATGGCAAGTGGCCTTCATGGGCCAGACCTCTGTCTGTCCATCCTGGGGATCTGTGTCTGTGGCTAGACTTTCCAAAAGACCCCAGAGGGCCCTGAAGAAAGCCCGCCCGTAGCTCAGAGACTCAAGCCCGGGACAGCCTCGGTGGGGATCCCCCCACTCACAAATACAGGCCTGTCTGGGTAGCAAGGCTCTAAGGTTGGTGGCCTGCGGGGGGGAGGGTAGCAGCTCCTACCTCCCCTCCCCAGGACTGGTCCTGCCCCTTCGCCCTGAGCTCCCCCCAGCCATGGGGATCAAGGAGCCCTACCTGCAGGGGTGGCCCGGGGCCAAAGGAGGGGCTGAGGATGAGACCGACGCCCCAGAGGGTTAGTGGGAAAGTACTTACAGCAAGGGACACAGCGGCCCTCCTCATGGTCAAAGTACTGGTCCACAGTGCAGTTATAGCAGCCTATGGCAAAGCAGGGGATGGAAAGTGAGAGGGGCTGAGAGGGGCTGAGAGGGGTGGGGGCTCCTTTGTGGCTCTCCTGGAGGTGGGGGTGGGGCGGGCTGGAGAGCAGGGACCTGCCTCCCTGTGGCCATTGGGAATGGGCCCCAGCCTCTCTACACTGATGCAGGGAGAGGAGCAGAGGCCCTTGGGGGCCAACCCTTGAGGGCGTCTGGGCTCCTCCCCCCCTCCTGCTCCCTGGGGCCACTGTCAGGCCAAGGGCTCATGTCAAGGACAGAACTGATTCTCCGGCCCAAGTAGTGAGAGCCTCTGTGGCTGGTGCACCTGTGGGTAGTGCGAGGGACAACTCTAGTGAACTTTCCTCTCCAATCAAATGAGATCATAGCTGTAGAGTGGTGGGCCCAGTGTCCGGTATACAGCGGGTGCTACATGAATGCATGAATACACTTCCTTCCCCTTCCAACCCAGGAAATTGTGCCTGTCTGTGGTCAGGCCATCACCTTCGATGTTGACGTATTTGTTACTCTGGGGGTAGAACGGGCAGAGGCAGGGCTGGTAATGCCAGGTACAGTTGGCTTCCCTCGTGTACTCGTAGCTGCCATCTCCACTGGTGAGTTTGTGGGTGTTGAAGAAGTCACAATAGAGAGCTGAAATGCAAAGTCATCTCCCCTCAGCAGCCAGAAAACTTGCCAGCTCCCTGCTGGCAGAGGCCGGGACAAAGACCAGCCTGGGGGAGCCGACACCCCAAACACAAGCAGGTGCTCCCCGGGAGCAGACTGGGTTCACACCAAAAGGCTGGCAAAGGGCTGGCCTGGGAGGTAAAGAGGAAACCGAGGAAGCCCAGAAGGTAAAGGCACACGGGGACTGGGAAGCCCGGGACTAGCTCTGTTCTGTTTGCTCCCCCTTGAAGTAGGTGGGAGAGGGAGAGAAGAATGTAGCTCTGTGTCCAGGGGGCTTACAGGATGGGGTAAGGAGGTAATGGGGGCAGCCAGGTGGCCAGTGGCTGCAGTGCTGGCTGTGGGGTCAGAATTCACATCTGGCCTTGGCTACCACCTCACACCCATTAGATTGGCAAAGCTGACAAAAAAGGGAAAAGGACAAGAAAAAAATACTGGAGGGACTACTGGGACAATGCAGGGACATTCGTGCTTTTTAAAGTGAAACTCGGTGGCCCAGCCACTCTGGAAGGCCATTTGGAGCTGTGACCCAATCTACCCTTCGACCCAATGATATCCCTCCTAGGTCTATATCCCAAAGAGATCAAAGAAAGGACGAAAGGACCCATATGCACAAAAACATTGATGGCAGCCCCTTTTGTGACCTGGAAATTGAGGGGGACCCATCAAATGGGCAATGGCTGAACAAGCTCTGGGATATAAAGGGGATAGAATAAAGGGTAGTGAAAGGGCCAGTTTCAGAGAACCCCGAAATCTGTATGAACTGATGGAGAAGAAATATAGTAGAATGGTAACAATGTATCTAGTGACAAGATATTGTAAAGACAGAGAACCCTGGGATCTGTGTGAGCAGACAGAGGAAATGGAGGAGAATGGTAACAATGTATCTAGTGGCCCCTATAGTAAAGACAACTTTGAAAGACTAGCAACTCCACTGTACACATTGTAACCAGCTGGAGAGAGAAGTGACCGAGCATCTGAGAACCCACCCGTCTTGTTTTTTGTAGATGTCACTAACAAAGAATTTATTTGGCTTGACTATATCCATTTGTAAGGTTTTTCCCTCCTGGCTTTCTCAAAAAATGGGACGGAGAGCATTTGGAACTAAAAATAAAATAAAATTGAATTCAAAAAAACCAAACAAGTCTCAGCTGGAGTAGCTGACTGCATCTACTTCTCTTCCAGCCTCAGCTTCCTCAGCTGTAAAATGGGGCTATCCATATTGCCTTCTCTCTTTCCCCAGACCTACGAGACCACAAGAAACAAATCTTGCATGCTGGGTAAGTGCGGTTATTTGAATGATCAATTCTGGAGCAAGGGCACCGGGATGGATATGTGGGTGGAATCAGCCTGTTCATCAGGGGGGCAATGTCCGAGTTTCTCAGCCTGGTGAGAGGGCACTTAAAGGTTCTCAACTTATCCAAGGACCCGAGGAGAGAGCCTCTCGTCCACTCCTGGTCACCTTGCTGACAGAGCTATCCCAGGGCACACAGAGGGTCCCAAGTGACAGGGCTAGAATTCACGCTCAGCTTCTCTGCCCTCCTTCACACATCACTTCCTAGGACTGACCCTGCTCTTTTCCCATTCTGATGGACGTGGGGATGCCCTGGTGGGGATGCCCTGGTGGGGATCCTGAGCCCTCTCTGCTCCTTCCATATCTAGGGAGATAACCCAGGAAAGCCAGGCCCCAGTCTGAGCCCAGAGGTTCTGCGCTCATAGTCTGAGGGCTCTAGCGCTTGCTTGGGATGAGGCAGCAGAGATAGGGACCAATGGTCGGGCTTGTGAGCATCCCAGCCCATGTGACGTGAAAGGGCCCTCAGAGCCTCTGGGCCAGTCCCTGGATGCCCTCTGGAGAGGGAATTGCCCACCCGGGGCCAAGGCAAAGCTCCCCCCCCCAGCTTTGAGATCGTCTCGTTCCCAGGGCTCTCTCCCATCCAGCCTAAGCCTGCCTCCTTGCAATGGGAGCAGCCGAGAGAAGGCCCGAAGATCCAGACGCAGCGGGGCTCTTACGGCAGAAGTCTGGAGCCCTCCAGTCGACACAGACACCCACGTCCAAGCACGCCTTGGCATAGGCTGCCACCGCGTCGCACATGCACTCGCAGTCCCCTCCGGAGTCACAGCCACAGGTATCACGCACGCAGGCGTCGTAGTAAGGCATCCGGTAGACCTGCGGGCAGGGGGAAGGGGCACTTGGGTGCCTGATAACAGGCAGGGGGAAGGGGCACTTGGGTGCCTGGTGCTGGGCAGGGGGAAGGGGCACTTGGGTACCTGGTGCTGGGCAGGGGGAAGGGGCACTTGGGTGCCTGATAGCAGGCAGGGGGAAGGGGCACTTGGGTGCCTGGTGCTGGGCAGGGGGAAGGGGCCCTTGGGGGTCCTAGCACCAGGCAGGGGGGAGGTGCTTGACACTGGGCAGACAGGGCCTTTTAGCTGCTGCCAGGTTGAGATCAAGCTCCCCTAGCAAAGACCCCAAGCCAGAGGAGCCTGTGGGAAAAGACTGCTCCCTGGGGGGTCCTCCATGGAAATCGGGGCCCCCTCCCCTCTGCCAGAGCCAGGCTGGGCCTTTTCTTGCCACTTCTGCCTGGGCATCTGACTGGGTAGTTCTGGCTCGTGCCCAGGCCCCCAGGAGGGAAGGACAGTACCAAGCCCCCTCCCCTGCTTCCCACACACATGTACTCACACACGCCCAGCCCCCCCCCCCCACACACCTTGCTATGACAGGCAGAGAAAGTGTTGCTGTTGATGATGGCGCATTTCTTCTCAGCCCAGGCCTTCCGGTAGGGATTCTGGAGGCAGGGCTCCGCCACGAAGCTGATGTCGCCGCACAGGGGATTCTCCTTCCAGGAGTTCACAAACTCCAGCTCGCTGGAGGCCACGTACTTGCTGCGGGTCTCGAAGTCGTCCTTCATGTTGCCGTTGTAATTCCCGCACAAGCCGCACAGGGGGTCCTGAGGAAGGAGCCCGGGCCGGGTCAGCCGTGCCCCGCGTGTGGGCCCCCAGTCCTTCTCAGCCCTCCCCCGTGCCCTGCCCCCGGCCCGGCCTCTGCCCTCTCCTGCACTTCTGCCCACCCCACCCCCAGCTGTCCCTAAATCTGAGTGGAGGGGGGCACTGAAGGAGCTCATGTTTTCTTCTGAGATCTCCCCCCGCTACCATCCCTCCCTCCCCCACCAAGAGAAGTGAGGGGTCTCGAGCAAAAAGCGTGGGACCCATCTGAAGCCAGTGCGCTGAGCTGCATTGAATTTCTAGACTGGGGGGGTCCCAGATGAGAGAGCCCCCCTCCCCTCCTCTCCGTGATGGGGCCCCGGGCAGGGTGGGGGATGCAGGGCCTGAGCTCCCAGGCCACTACCACGGGGGCATCCGGCAGGCCTGGCAGCGGGGGCTCCCAGGGAGTGAAGGAGGGGCCCGGGCACCCGGGGCCAGGCTCACCTGGGAGTCCCGAAACACCTTGATGGAGACGCTCATGCGTTTGTTCCAGACCAGAGTCAGGCTGAACTTGCCGGGGATGAGGATGTCGAACATCAGGTGCAGAGCGTTCTTTTTCACGTGGATGCTCACCCTGGGGCTCTGCCCCGTGATGGTGTACGTGGCGTCCGACAGCACGAGGGACAGGTCCTGCCAAGGGGCAGCTCTCCTTGGGTCCCGGCCTCAGGGGGCCCAGCCGCTTGGCTGGGGGGCGCTGAGCGAAGCCCCCAGACCCGCCCTCGGCCCGGCCATCTCCCGGCCCTGTGGGCCTCAGACCTGAGACCTGGACCCTCCCACTGGGAGTTCTGGGCCTTGGCGGGGCTGGAGTGACTGGAGGGCCACTGACGCCTCACAGATTGGGACGGGGCCAAGTGGAGGAGCTTGGGAGAGGGCTGGCGCAGGGTCCCTTAGTGGTTGTAGAGGAGTCGGGGAGAGCGTCAACCAATCCGGAAAAAGGGCAGCACTCCCGGGGACAGGGGGGCTTCTGGAGACAGCTGCGTGGGGGGAGCCATGGGGCTTCTGCACTCGCTCTAGGCCCCATAGGCAGGCACAAGGGCCTGTCACCCAGGGGCAGTTTGGGCTCCAGGGCCCTGAGTTCCAAAGCAACTTGTTTTCTAAGGCCCTGTGTGTGTGTGTGGGGGGGGGGGGGGGCAAAGTCTCAGAGGGCCAGTCCTGGGCTTGTGGCCCACGAGTCTGGGGAGAAGAGACAGTTAAACTTGGTCACCTCGAGGGCCAGGTTCTGGCAGGCTTGAAGGAGACAGGGAAAGAAGTGGGAGTGGGGAAGAGGAGGGAAGGAAAAGAGGGAAGGGAGGGAGAAGAAGAAAGGAAGGGGGAGCAATGGAAGCAAAGGAAGGGAGGGAAGAGAGAGGAGGGCAATGGAGAAGAGAGGGAAGGGGACAGAAGAGGAGAAGGGCAAAAAGAGGGAGGGGAAGGAGAGGGAACCATTGAGAAAAGAGTGTGTGTGTGTGTGTGTGTGTGTGTGTGTGTGTGTGTGTGTGTGTGTGGCAGACAGAAGCAAACACAAATGCACACAGAGACACACAAAGAGACAGACAGACACACACACAACACAAGAACAAGAAAATGTCCAGAGGCCTGAGACCCCTCCCCATCCCTGCCAGGCCCCAAACCCACTCCTCACCCCAATAAAGAGTTTGATGGCCCGAGAGCAGGTGACCCCTGACTTTCCACAGATGACATTTTCTGTCACAATCTTGAAGGTGGAATCCGAATTGTTGACACTACAGCCATCCTGAGGGAGAGAAAAAGTTTGTGTAACGTGCTGGAGGCCAATGGAAAGGCTCCCCTCCTGCCAGCCAGGGCCCCGTCCGTTAGAAGTGGATGGGAGCCACAGAGCTGCCAGTCTCCTGCAGGGAGGCTGGGGCACATGTGGGGCAGGGGGTCTGGGGCACATCTAGGGCGAAGCTGCCAGTCACTGCAGGGGTGCCCTGGGCCACAGCCGCATGCCCGTTGGGGGCCGTCTCACCGTAGTCAGGACGTATTCGCAGTTGCCATCAAACACGAAGCGTTGCCCGTCAAAGGTGGTCAGGTGGCCCTCCCCGTAGAGGGCACAGGTGGAGGAGCACTTGTCCTTCTTGGCGCATTGCCATTTCCCCCTCATGCAGGTACTGGGGGGGAGCAGGAGAGAGCGGTCAGTGGGCCTGGCCTGGCTCTGGACACTTTCCTCAGGGACGGTGTCTCCTGTTCTATGGAGGAGGGCCGGAGGAGGGCTTGTGAACCCTTTGGGGCTGCCCGGGCCCTGGGAGGGAGCTGGAGCCCGAGGCCCCACAGCCCGGGCCCCCTGGATCCTGACTGGGCCACTCTGGAGTCACTTCACCTGGTGCTGGGGCAGTCTGGGGCTATCTCCTGGAGAATGGGGGACGGCCATCTAGCCAAAGGCCCTGGAGGGCGCCGTGCGGGGCCCCTCGCTGGCCGGGCCCCTCGCTGACCGGGCCCCTCGCTGACCGGGCCCCTCGCTGACCGGGCCCCTCGCTGGCCGGGCCCCTCGCTGACCTGGCCCCTTGCTGGCCGAGCCCCTCGCTGGCCCTTCCCCTCCCTAGGCCTCTCTGAGAAACAAGGAGTATGGATGAAGGAGCCACTCGGATTCCTCGCAGCCTCCAGGGTGGGAGTTCCCGCGCTGGGATAGGACACCCAGACAGCCCGGGCCAGCTTGGAGCAGGCTCCGGCCTTCCCCTCGGGGTCGGCCTCCCGCCCTCCGGCCCAAGCGAGATGATGGGGCCCGGGCCCTTCGCCACCCGCCTGCTCCACCGTCAGGCCCCGTCTGGCTCCTGAACGTCCTCCCGCCGTGCGGCCCACACGGAAGCCGGCCTCCGGGGAGGTCGAGCCGGGGCAGAAGGCCAGGGACGGATCCCCTCCCACTTCACACAGCCGTGGCGGCGGGGCGTGTCTGGCTGCCCTGTCACACGTGTTGGCCGGCGTCCCTCTGCGGCGCCCGGACCTTTCCCAGGCAGCCACAGCCACACATACAGAGACACGCACAGGGACACGAGAGACATATATGTACCAGACACACAGTTATGCCCCCCCCAGTCACCCCCCCAGACCCCCGCTCTGGAGGTGCCGATTCTCCTGCAGACGACCAGAGAGAGCCGGCCTTGCTGAGGCCCCTGCCCTCGCCGCCCCCAGACTCGTGGGGGACGACTTCCTTACCACGTCTTGCACTCTGTTTGAATCTGGGCTCCTCTGCTGTAAGAAAGGCCCCCAAACTCGCAGGGGCAGTCATCGGGAGGCACGCAGTCCCCGTTCAGGTCTTCATAGAGCCCCCCGCCACAGACGCAGCCAGACTCACATTTAGTGGGTACCTGGGGGGGGAGGGCTAATTCAGGCTAGCTCGGCCGCCCCTCGTTGCCTGGGGCCCTCCAGTGCCTCCTCGGGAAAGCGATGACTCGGCGGGCTCCAGGGTCCCTTCCGCTGCTGCTCCCTGGGCTTCCCGGGCATTCCCCAGCCCCTCCGTGGCGCCCCAGACTGGCCGTCTCCCCGCTCTCCACAGCCCCCGGTTCTCGGCCTTGCCCGGGCCTGGGGTGCGCAGCAGTCCCCCCCCTTCTTCGTCCCCGAGGCCCATGGGGGACCCCGCAAGGGTGGGGCTCCTTGAGGGGAGAAGCGGCTTTGCTTTGGGGTTCGCCGCTCTCCCAGCGGGCGGGGGCCTCCCCGTTTCTGCCCTCTCCCCGGCGGAGAACTCACACACTGGATGCCGGTGGCCAGCATCTGGCAGGTGGGAGCGCAGGCAGCGCCGTATTTGCTGTCTGAAGACTGGGAGCATGACAGGTATTTCTTGGGAGCCTTGCAGGATTCTGGAGGGGAAGACGGGAGAATGAAGGGGAGAGGAGGGGAAAGAGGAGGGGGGGAGGGGGAAGGAGGAGAGGGAGGGGAGGAGGAGGGGTGAGGGAAGGGGGGGAGGGGAGGAAGAGAGAGCTCGGACATTGCTCCCCAGCCCAGGCTGCGGGCCGTGGGGCCGTCCAGCCCAGCCGTCCCATCCCCGCTTACCTGAGGGATCGGAAGGTTTGCCCGTACAGCTGAGATTCCCGTTGACACAGTAGCTGCAACAGAGGAGAAGGCAGAGTTCAGAGTGGCCCCTGGGGGGGCAGCCTTTTGATCCCCACAGCGTTTCTGAGGACTGGAGTTTGCAGTGGCCCAAAGCAGGAGTCAAACCCCGAGCCCCTGCTTCCGGGGGCGCTGCCCATATCCCCAGATGAGCCACCTTCCTGCCTCAAACTCCTGTTCCCCAGGGCTGGGAAGGGGGGCTGGGAGGCGGCTCCTCTCCCGTTTCTGGGGCTGTCACCGCCCTCTTTCCAGGCAGACGCCGGCAAAACACTTGTGGATGGGGAAGAGAAGGGGGAAATGTGTCAGCCGAGGAGCTGAGGGCGAGGGGAAAGTGTGGACTGAGCTGGGGTGATCATGGAGCACCTCTGTGCGTGTGTGTGTGTGTGTGTGTGTGAGAGTGTGTGTGTGTGTGTCTGTGTGTGTGTGAGAGTGTGTGTGTGTGTGTCTGTGAGTGTGTGAGAGTGTGTGTGTGTGTGTCTGTGAGTGTGTGAGAGTGTGTGTGTGTGTGTGAGTGTGTGTATGTGTGAGTGCGTGTGTGAGAGTATGTGTGTGCGTGTGTGTGTGAGAGTGTGTGTGTGTGTGAGTGTGTGTATGTGTGAGTGCGTGTGTGAGAGTATGTGTGTGTCTGTGAGTGTGTGAGAGTGTGTGTGTGTGAGTGTGTGTATGTGTGAGTGCGTGTGTGAGAGTATGTGTGTGTCTGTGAGTGTGTGAGAGTGTGTATGTGTGTGCGTGTGTGTGTGAGTGTGTGTGTGAGAGTATGTGTGTGTATGTGTGTGCGTGTGTGTGTGTATGTGTGAGTGTGTGTGTGAGAGTATGTGTGTGTGTGTGTGTGAGAGTGTGTGTGTGTGAGAGTATGTGTGTGTGTATGTGTGTGCGTGTGTGTGTGAGAGTATGTGTGTGTGTATGTGTGTGTATGTGTGTTAGCGTCTTGTAGACTGTGTGATGTGTGTGTTGATGTGTGTAGTGTGTGTCTGTGAGAGAGCTCTGCTTCTGAGCTGGAGAACAGTAAGTTTCCTGCCCAGCCCAAGCTCTGTTCTACTGCCCTGGTTCTGGCTTGATTGGCACCGGCCTAGCCAATGGGAGGCTGAGCTGTCCCCTTGGGCCGGCCATAGCTTCATGTTGGAACTGTGGACAAATCACTGACCTCATGCCTCAGTTTCCCCATCTGTAAAGTGGGGAGAAACCCTCCTCCCCTGGGCCTCGGATGCTCAGAGAGCAAGCCTCCCACAGCTCTGTGGAGCTCACCAGGGAATTCCACGGATGATGGTGGACTGGTCGGCCAGAATAAACTTCCGGTCTTCCAGGAAGCAGGGGCACCGGGACTGGCGGACACATTCACCTTTGTGGTCCAGGTAGGTCCCTTCGGGGCAGTTGCAGCCATCCACGGGGATGTCACTGGGGTGGCATTCGAGGCTGCGGTCGGCCAGGGACAGGCAGGTGCGGTCACAGGCCTGGCTCTCGTAACTGAAGGTCTGGTTTCCAGAGCAGGAGATGGCTGCGAGCACAGACCAGGAGGAATTACTTTTTGTGCCCGTCCCAGAGCCCCTCAGGGCCACTGGCAGGGAGGCTGCTGGGTCCCGTTTCTGGAGCTGCCCGGGGTTTCCCTGAGCCCGCGAGGTGCCGAGGGCGGGCCCTGGCCCTCCCCTGGACGAGGGGGCCCCTGGGGGCCACGTACTGCAGTTGTCCACGGCGCTCCTCCAGTTGGTCAGGACGAGCCCCATGGAGGCGCACATGCGGGCGTAGGAGCCCAGAGCCGAGCAGATGTAGGGGAAGGTCTCCTCGTAGTTGCAGGCCTGGTAGACGCACCTCTGGGAGCAGGAGGGAAGAGTGGGAGGAGTCAGGGGGCCGCAGAGGGGGAGGGAAGGCTCTGCAGAGCTTCGGGCGCTTTCTGGGACAGTGTGGACACACCTAGGAGGGGGCAGCCCGGCTCTGTGGCTTCTGCCCGGCCAGCACGGGGACCGGTCATGGAATAAAGCCCCGGGGAGCCGGGCCCAGGCTCAGGGCGAGGGCTCCCGGACCTTCTCCCTCGTCCCTCGCTTTTCCTGCTCACATCTTGGCCATTTTTAAGCATAAACCTCCTGAGGAAAAACATCCCATGTCCCCTCCCCCTCCCCACCCCCCTGGAGAAAGAAGGAAAGAGAAATGGGACCCTTGTGACAAATGTGTGTCTGGCTCTATGGCCCCAGGTGGGGGCTTGTGGGCAGAGATCCTGGAGGGGTCTGCCATTTTCTTCTTCAGCTCATTTTGCAGATGAAGAAACTGAGGCAAGCAGGTTAAATGACCTTCCCCGGGGGCTGCTCCCGAACTCTTTGAGGCTGGATTTGAACGCAAAGCCAACGCCACTGTGGTCCTGGCTGCGGCCTACACTGTGAAAGGGGCTCGCTGCCGGGCTCGGGGCCATAGAGCAACAGTCCCGGGAAAGCCATTGAGGCAGCTGGTGGGGAGTTCGAGTCCTGCCTCAGACGCAGTAAGGGCCTGGCCCTCTGAAACTCACTTAACCAATATCTGCCTCGATTTTTTTCACCTGTACAATTGTAAGGGGCCTTTAAATGGGTGCCACAGTGCATCGGGAGACTGAGGCCCAGAAGTAATTTCTGTGGATATTAGGACTGCCCTTGGGCGGGATCCTGGCCATATTGAGATAGCTTCGTAATGGGTGACTCTCTCGCTGATTGGCTGTGTGTGTGACCTCACAGGCCCTATGTAAGCCCACTGCAGGCAGCAGGCGGTCTCTTTGACCTGGCGTTCTTCACCTTGGCTTCCTAGCCTGAGTGGCCAAGCCAAGATGGATAGCCAAAAGAAGTAAGGAGTTTGGTAGTGAACATGTGGGTCTTCTGACCAGGTGTTCACTCGGGAACCAACAAGTCAGGGCATCAGTCTGGGCATTATGTGAGTAGGTATAATAAAGGCTTTTAAGATTACACGTGGCTGTCCTTGAGTGCGCTACCGGTTATTAAGCTAGTAATTGTAACTGCCAGGAGAGCCCGTTACATACAATGGGAATAATACTAGCACCTGCCCCTGAAGGGCTATTGTGTGGATTAAATGAAATGTTTGTAAAGGGCCTGGTACAGAGCCTGGCACAGGTAGGGACTATAGGGATGCCCAGGGAGGGACAGCAGGGAGCAGCGGTCCTGCTGCTCCTCAGCCAGGAGGGAGGCCTTTGATCTTCTCATGAGCCTCAGTGTTCTTATCTATGAAATGGAGTTAGTCATCCTGGTGTGCTCCTGTGTGCACGCATGGCTGTTGTGTGTGAGCGTGCATGTGTGCTTTGTAGTGCGTGGTGTGCACATCGCATGCTTGTGTCCATTGCACGCCCGCCGTGATGCCGCACACGTGCAGTGTGTGTGTGTGTGTGTGTGTGTGTGTGTGTGTGTGTGTGCAGCCCACGTGGGGTAGATCTGTTGCAGTGCATGTGAATGCACGTCTGCGCGTGTGCACTGCAGGGGCCCGCTACCTTGTAAAAGGGCGCTGGGTTGACCACGGCGTGACAGGCCTCGAATACCGTCCCTTTCTTCACCAGCACGGAGCAGTGAGACTCTGCACACACCTCTGGGGGAGGGCAAGCAGGGAGGGCCCGGTCAGGCCGGATGAGGGGGGGTATGGCCCCCCCCTGTGTTCCAAGGGGTGACGAGGGCCTGGCTGGGCCGATGGTCCTGGGCCCGTGGGGGGAAGCTGGGGGTAGAGCTGGCCCGGGGATGGCTGGGGGGAGTTCCAGGGGTAGGGGTTCCAGGGGAGAACGGACTGGGGGCCGAAGGAGGCCAGGAATCCAAAGGCTCCGACCTCTCTGGGGATCTTTGGCAGAGGCCGGGGTGCCAGCCTGAGGACAGAGGCAGGAGGAGGGGCCGCAGCCCTGCCCAGCAGAGGCGCCTCTCCCCCCCAAGCCCCGGGTGGCCCAGAGGCTGCTCCTGTGCTACAGGGTCACCTGCCCTGGCTCTGCAGGCCCAAGGTGGCCCCAGGGGCAGCCCTGGCAGGGTCCCAGGCTCCGGGCCTTGCTGAGACACTCACTGTTGAGCTGGCTCATGGAGCAGGGGTCGGTCTCGCGCTCCAGTGCGCTGGGGCAGTTTCCCGACCTCCAGGAGTCCACAAAGAGGGAGGCTGTGCCCTCGATGATGTTCATGCTGGTCAGGAAGTCGTCTGTCGTGTCTCCGTTGTAGTTCCCGCAGAGTCCTAGAGACAAGGGCAGCCCGGCCGCTAGGATGGCAGCTGCCCTCTGCCCGCCTGTCTCTCTCCATCCCTCGGAACTCCCGCTCACGGGGCAGAAGCCCAAGCTCTTCCCCCCCTTCCCCCCTCCCCGCTTGACCATGGCCCCTCCAGCGTGTGGCCTCTGCCCCAAGGGGGAGTTCACTCCCTGCGCTTTCCCATGTGTCCGATGGCAGTTTTCCCTTCTGGAGCCTCTCCTTGTCCCGCTCTCTGAGCCCGGAACCTCGTCCGCCCGAGCTCTCTCTCCCAAGCCGCCCAGCCTCTCCCTCTCCCTGTCTTTGCTCAGCAGCCCGAGCTGGACCACACAGGCCCCTCCTCAGGCGCTCAGAGGTCGCCAACCTCTGGGTTTTGAAGCGGCCGACGGGACCCGGCCTGGGGCCGGCTGGGGGGTGACCGGCCTCATCCACTGGGGGAAGTCTCTGGGCAGACCTGAGTCCCTTAGGCTTGGTGCCCGCAGGGGCGCTAGAACTTCAGGAGTGGGGAGCGGGCGGCCCCGGTTTTTTGTCCGCAAGGCTGAGCCCGCCCTGTCCCCCACTGGCCCCTTGGGGCTCTGGCTCCAGGCTGGCCAGTGGGAGGGCCCTGCCTCTGGTGATCACCAGCTAGGTGACTGGGCCTCTGGGTAAGTCAAGGCAGTGCATCCAGAGGACCAAGCAGAGGTCTCCGCTGCACTCCCACCCGGCTCCGGCGCCCGGTGGGACACTCACCGCGCGTGTTGCCTTTGAACTGGAGGCCGACTTTCACGTAAACCTGGAACACGGGCCGCAGCTGCACCACGAGCTCCAGCCCGAAGAGCGTGGACATCTGCAGGTGGGTGGAGGTCTGCCTGAAGATTGTGATGTCACCTACAAGGCGATCGACTCAGGCTGGGCCCGGGCCCCCCGGCCCCCCCCAGCCCTTCCTCCCGGCGGCTGCTTGGCTGTTTGGGAGGGGTTGTGTCGGTCCCGGAGCTACGTGCACGGAGGCAGAACTGGGGGCGCCCCATTGCCCGCGCCGTGGCAGGCTGGCGAGGTGTCACCCGCAGCCCACGCCCTGGGGCCTCAACCCTGGCTGGGGGACCGAACCTCCCTGAGAGCCTGGCTCCCTAAGCCGGGCCCTCACCTGCCAGGCAGGGGAGAGAGGCTCCAGGCTGGGCCCTGAGGGCAAGGTCTCCCTGAGCCCAGGCTCCTCTTCCCACAGAGACTCAGTGATCAGGAAGGGGCCCCACGGCTGGGAGGGGCACCGGGCTCAGAATGCCCTGCATGCTGGGCAGGGGAAGCCGGGGCGCCCGCAGGGCCTCGGGGCAGGGGTGGGAAGGGGCTATGTCCACGGGGAGAACGTCACCTGTTTGGTACGGCAGCCACTTGACGTCGCCATCATCTGTGAGGAGCTCCTCTTGAGAAATCACGATCTTGTCCTGGGGGGAGGGGGAGGGAGGAGGGGGGCAGGAGGAAATGGGTGAGGGGGGGTGACGGGGGCGTACACTCAGAGGAACTGGCCAGACCAGAGGAGGGTGAGGCGAGAATTCCGCCCCGTCCCCCAGAAGCTTTGGGATCCTCGGCCGCTGTCCTGCAGGCCCTGGGAGCGCGTGCTCCTGCTTTCTCCTGTTCCCCTCCTGGGGGCTCTGGGTCTGCCCGTCTCTCTCCTCCCTACACCTCGTTCTCTCTCTCTCTGGGTCTCAGATTATTTCTCTTTCTTTACTTTCTGTCCGTCTCTACTTCTCTCTGTCTCTCTTGCTTTTTCTGTCTCTGTCTCCACCTTTCTCTTTGTTTCAGTCTTGTCTCTCTGTCTCTCTGTCTCTCTCTGTGTCTCTCTCTGTCTCTGTCTCTTTCACACACCCACTCCCTCACTTTTATATGCTGACCTCCTTCCCTGAGCCTAAGTGAGGGGCACACTCAGACTAGGAGGGTCTCGGGCAGAAGCAGTTGTTTTCCTTGTTGGTTCCCACCCCGGCACCAGCTCACATGTCCGGAAGGGGTCGGGGGGACACTGTCGGAGACCCCTCGCCCCACCTCAGGGCTGCCTCCGGCGGGGGGGAAGCTTTCCCAGAGAGAGCCCCGCACCCCCCAGCGGCGCCGGCTCTGCCCCATGCCCGGGCTTACCTTGGTCGACGTGTAGATGACGGCCACGAGTGCGGTTTCTGAGTGAGAGTAGCCCGTCTTGTCGTACACGGCCATGAGAGTTCCGTTGTTGGGCAGGCTCGGGCTCTGGGGCAGGCGGGTGAACGAGATGATGTTTGGGTGCCGAGGAAGCCCGGGCTGGCCCGCCCCCTCCCACAGGAGCACAGACTCCCTCCTCCCCCGGCTCGAGGGGCAGGGGCAGGTGCTGAGGGCTCCCTGGCGGGGGCCCCGGGCCTACCTTGACCAGGATGTAGGTGCAGGTCCCGTGGAAGCGGTACGGCCGGGAGTCAAAGGTGGTGATGAAGGACCCTCCTTCCAGGGAGCACCTGCCCGGACAGGGCAGCTCCGAGCAGACCCACTGGCCCGAGGCGCACCGACTGTCAAGCACACAGCTCTGGTGAGGGTCTCCGGGGCTGCCGTCTGGACTGGGACGGTCTGAGAAGCCTCCAGTGCCCAGAGATGTGCCCCGCTCTGGGCGGTGCATGGGTGTGGGGGAGGGCAGGGCTCCCTATTGCTGACGGTCTAGGCTGGTCCTGAACCAGGTCCCCCAGGTTGGAGGACAGCCCGCTCCCCGGTATCCCTCCAAGGCCCCTTGGTCATCCCCGGGAGCCAAGACTATTGGGTGGGCCCTTGGGGCCCCCGGGTGGTCCCCAGACTCCTGGGCTAACAGGGTCCAGTCCGGGCCTGACCCAGAGCCTCCTGTATCTATGGAGAGAGCGCCAGCAGGAGGTTCTTGCCCTGCCAGCAGCTGCCCAAGTGCACTGTGCTCCGTGGCTGCCTCCAACCTCCGGGGCCCCCAGATTCCGCCTCCTCAGGGACCTACCAGGTCCTGCAAGCGGCTTTCATGACTTCTCCCGGGGCGTAGGTGACTCTGTTAAGTGTGCAGGGACACTGCTCGATGGGCACACAGCTGTGGCTCCCGGAGATGTCATCGAGCACCGTGCCTGGGGTGACATGCAAGCAAAGGCTGAAAGGAACCCTGGGTGGGGAAGATTCTCCCTGGCCCACTGGGGGCTCTGCAGAGATGGAGCTCTCAGGCTTTGTTTTCCCTCACCTTGCTGGGGATTGAAAGTGGGTGCTCTGGGGGGGCTGAGACTCAGGGGGAGGGCTGAGATGCAGAGGAAGCCTTCCCTCTCCCCAAGCAGGCTACTTCTCCATAGCAGGATGATGTGGAGGGACACCCTGACTGGCCATCTTCTCATTTCTTCCCGCCAGCTCCCCCCATTTCCCTCAGGGACTTTGGGCCTCGGTTTACCTTCAGGACAGAAGCAGCCAAAGGTACAGAAGCTGGGGCAGCTGTGTGCTGGGTTGGAGCACGTCTTCCTGCAGGGCGTCCCGCACTCCTTGTATATCTGGTTGGCAGGACACTTCTCCAGCGCTATAGCCACGTGCGGGGAGAGGCCCACAGTGAGCAGGGGCCCACAGTGAGGAGGGGCCCAGCTGATAGGCCAGCCCTCTCCCTTTCTGCTAGCTTGGAGCTTGTACTTGGACTGTAAACCCCTGGGGCACATATCCACCTCCCCAGACCCGGCAGGCCCAGGATGCTGCTCACAGGCAATGGGTAAGTGGGTGTGGGACTTCTCCCTCAGCTCTAGACCAAGAGGTGCCCCCAGGTAGCCCCGGCAGGAGGCTTGGGCCAGGGCCCAGCAGCCCCTGCTGAAAGGAAATCCCCAGCAGGGGAAAGCCGAGGAGCTCAGGGTTTCCATGGGGAGAAGGTTCTCCTGAGGCTTTGTCTGGGGCTCTGCCACCCTCCGGACTCCGAGCTCAGAGATCCTCCCTCTCACTCATCTGTCTACAAAGTGCTTTCCTCGGAGGAACAATTGTGGTTTTCTCGGATGAGGGAACAGTTTCAGAGAGAAATGACTGTAGACCATATGGCTAGGGAAGCCTCTCCTCCTGTGTGCCACAGACTCCATCCCAAGCCCCCGGGCTCCTGGCTGACTCCCAAACCCCTCCATCTGTCACCTCTGGGCATTCTGTCTGTGTCCAGTGCCTGGGATGCCCTCCCTCCTCATTTTTACCTCCAGGCATTTTCTCTGTCTATTCCTCATGCCTGGGGTCTATCCTCATTTCCCCCTCTGGCTCATTTGGGATCCCAGATAAAATCCCTCTTCTCCAAGAAAACTTTCTTGCCCCCCCCCATGTGAGTGCTTCCCTTCCCTTCTCTCCATCATCTCATTTTCCTGCCTTACAGCTGTGAATCCTGGAAGGAGGGCTTGTCTTTGGCCTTTCTTTGTGCCCTTAGCTCTTAGCACAGGGCCTAGCACATAGTAGGTACTTTATCAGGGTTTTTTGCCTCTCTGAGTTCCGAATTCCTGATTCAGTCTGGTGTCATGGAAAGATCACTAGACCTGGATTCAGAGGAAGCCTGATTTTATTCATTGCTCTTGCCACTTCCTTTGTGAGCTTTGTTAAATGACCGAGCCTCCTGGTTGGGCCTCAGTTTCCTCCTCTGTCAAAAGAGGGGGTCAGACTCAACGATCTTGAGACATCAGCTCCAATGCCCCAATATCCTTCGCTGAAGGCCTTCTATTCTGGGTAGGTGTCCTAGGCCCCCTTAGGGCTGAGCCTGCCCTTAAAAAGGAGCAGGGTTTACATGCCAGGACGCCTGCACAGAGGAACTACTTAATGAATGTTGAATTGAGTTGGAAATGGAATTGGGCAGGTTCCCTAGAAGGGCCACTTCGGCTTTGAGACAGAAAAAGGCAGTGGCAAGCTCACTTTTTAGGGGCTGAAGAGATGTCTTTGGGGACCCAGCATTTCCTCAGACCCTCAAGTTTGGATGAAGGCTGCAATCTTAGGTGGCCCTGGGGTGGGGTGGGGGGGAGACTCTAGTCCCAGGAGGCCCAGGGGTGGAGCAGATTTCTAGGGGCTCCTGTGCTCCTGCCACTCTACTGAACAGGTCAGGGGAGCCCCTAACTCTTCCGTTTCGGGCACTCACAGCAGAAGTTGGGCCTCCTCCAGTTGGTGACCTGCTGGCCGCTCATGGAACACTGGCGGGAGTACTCGGACAGTGTGTGGCAGCTGCAGTTGGGCATGGCCGGCTCCGGGCAGGCCTGCAGGTCCGTCTGGCAGCGGGCAGCAAAGGTACCCTTGGACACGTTGCAGTTGGGGCCCACCTGGGTCAACAGCTGGAGACACAGCTGGGTCTGTGCAGGGGAGGGTCACAGCTGGTGTCAGAGGTGAATCTGGTCCTCTGGCCCAGGGTGTGCTTGTGAGTGTGTGAGTGTGTGTGTGTCAGAGTGTGACAGTGAGTGTGTGAGAGGCACATGGGCGTGTGGGCGGTCCCCTTCCCCGCCCCCCACCCAGGAGCAGCGCCAGCCTCCCCCGTACGTAGTTTCTGGGCGTGCTTTTGGCGGTGGGCAGCTCCTCGTAGGCACAGATCTCCGTGGGATCATCCAGCTTCTGCAGGGCGGCATATTCGAACGCTTCCAGAAACTTGCCTGGCAGGGAGGGGCGGAGCGTGTGGGCGCCAGAGCTCGCTGCCAGCCCCTTGGGTCGGGGGCACCCTGGACTGCCCGCTTCCCAGCCGACCTCCCCCGGGGACAGTCTAGCTCAGTGACCATTGGCTGGCTGCGCCCAGACTGGCCCCAGAGGCTTCCTCCCACTCTAGCTCTAACGGGAAACTGAGGCGTGGCCCCTGAGCTGCTCCAAGCACCAAGAGCCTCCCCTTCTCCCGGCTGTGATGGGGGGAGGGGAGAGGGGGAGGGGAGGCAGGGAGGGGAAGGGCCCGGCTCCCTCACCTTCGCTCTGGAACTCATTGTTTTCTTCTCCGTCGAAGTTCCCGCACAGTCCGCACGTCTTTTTCATGTACTTCGCCTCGACCATGACCTGGAGAGGAGAGCCTGGTGGTGAGCGCCGAGCTGGGGGCCTCCGGGGGGCTCCCCGGCCCCCCGCCCCGACCGGCTCTCACCAGGAGGTAGTCGTCGCCATTCCATATCACCACCAGCTCCATCTCCAGGAGCTTTGCCACCAGCCGCACGCTCTGGCCGAAGGGCGCGATCTGGAGCCCGTTGCCTGTGTAGGGCAGGCTGACCACCCTGGAAGAGAGCAGCCCTCAGGCCCCGCCCACAGCCCCTCCCAGGGCCCCGCCCTCTCCCCCCCTGTTGCCTAGCAGCGAGCCAGCGCTGGAAATGGTCTGGTGAAAGGGGGAGCGGGGCTGGTGACCCTTCCGCTAGTGACCAGCGGGCAGTCAATTGCCCCCAGTGGGCCCCCGGGCGGCTTCCCTTCCCCCGGCCCCCGCTTTCCTCCTCTCCCGGCTCCGCGGCCCCCCAGGAGGCTGAGTCCCCGCCCGGCAGAGCTCACCCCACATCCTTGACGGAGATGGCCGAGCCCTCCACGGTGACGCAGGAGGGCCCCACCTCAATGATGATCCTGGCGATCTTCTTGCTGGGGCCCCTGCGCAGCTGGATGTCGAAGTCGGGGGACGCGTCATCGCAGACGGCCGCGAAGATGTAGTTGCACGTCCCCCCAAAATCGTAGAGGTATTTGTCAAAGGTGGAGATGTGTCCTCCCCCCCACGTCGAGCACCAGCCTCTGTCTGGGGCTGGGGAGGAAGAGCAAGTCAGGGATCATGGGGCGCCCGGACAAGGGGGGAGAGCCTGGTGACCGGCAGGGGCCAGCGCAGGACGCCCTCCGCCGTCTCTCTGCCTCTCCCTGAACGCATCCAGGGCCAGGGAGCGCCCCCCCCCAGGCAGTCGGCCTGTATTGTGAGCCAGACTTCCCGGAGCCAGTTTGCCCTGGTGACTTAGGCCTTTTGGCGGGGGTCCTGGTCCTGCCCCCTGCCCTCCCAGGATGGGTCTGTCCCTGGATCTTTCTGGGCCACAACCCTTCACACCCACAGACAGGGGGCTTTCCCCGCCCTCTTTTCCAGATGCTCAGTCTCTCCGTCTCACCAGCGGTCCGGCCTTGGCACCCGTCCCAGAGGGCCAGGGGCCCACAGCGGGACCTCATCTGCCCCGGCCGGGGAGCCAGAGCTCTCCGCCAGTGCCTCAGACACTGCCCCCCACCCTGCTGATGCCAGCTGGACTAAGCCCCTCTTACAATTCATGTCTCCTTTGACCAGAGGAGAACCTGAACTGGGAGCCTTTTTTTGCCTGGGGGGCCTTGGAGGCTGGCAGCACCCGCCTGAATGGGTGAGTCTATCCTGCCAGGGAGCATGAAGCGGCTCGCCAGGCTGGCCTGGGGCGGGAGGAAGCAGATGGGTCAGTCTCCTGGGCTCTCCTGGCAAGGTTGGGGGCTTGGAGAAGCGCGGGGTCAGGCTGGCCTGGCCCCCTTCCCCTATCTTCTGGGCCGTCTCCCTTTCCAGGACGCCCACCCCGATGCTGGGCAGGGGCTGCCCTCCCCCCCTGGGCCAAGCTCTTACTTACTGGGAGGCGAGTCTTCTTCCTCTTCCCTGGCCAAGGATGCTGCAGCTCCAAGGCCTAGAGGGCAGAATGAGCCATTCAGAGCCCTGGAGAGTGTGCCCACCTAGTCCCCTCCCTCCTGGCCTTCCTCCTAGTCTCCCTTCTGCCCTTCTCAGCTTCCTCTCACAGGGTTTCCCAGGGAAGAGCTCAGGGGTGCCCAGCACCCAGCCTCCCTCAAGACTCTGACCCTTCCTCAGATCCTTTTGGGCTCCCGTGCTCTCCTGTCTGGACACATGTGGCCCTTGTGGGGGAGTTAAGGGGCCTCTCTGTCCCGATTCTCCCAAGACAAGCCCTGGGGCAGCAGGCTGGCCGGGGCTTGGGGCCCCCCAGGCTGCCCTCCCCTTGTGTTCGGGATGGAGAGGGCCTTACCTGGGGTGGTCGAAGCCCCTGTCTCGCCACCTGGGAAGAAAGAAACCAGGTAGGGAAATGAGTCTGCGTGTGCCTGGATGTGTCTGTGGATAGGTGGGGCCCCCGCTGCCTAGCCCTTACTGCAGGGGGCAGGGGATGGGCACAGCAGGGAGCTATGGGCACCCGAGTTGGAGTCGGGGGGGCCCTGGGCCCACTCCTGGCACAGATATGGCTTTCTGGCTGGGGGGCAATGCCAGACTCCTGCTGAGTCTCAGAGTTCCTTTTTGCTAAATGGGGGCAATGCCACGTCCCATGGCAGGCTGTGCTGTGAGAAACGCACTTAGCAAACCTCGAGTCAGTGGAGAAACTAGAGCTTTGGCCCAGCTTGGCTGGGGCAGGAGGCAGAGGCCCGGATTGGCTCGGGCAGCTTCTCTCAGCCCAGGCCTCCCTGGGGAGCCTTGGGTTGAGGTCATAGGGCCAGGAGTCACTCACCCAACATCAGTGCCCTCTTCTCTCTCTGGCGTAGTTTGTTGGCAAAATAATTGTCCTCCAGGCCTGTCCAGGGGAGAAGGTGCCATCCATCAAGCACTCGGCCCATCCCTCCCATTGTTCATGCCCCATGTATTAAGTGCCTGTGCCAGGCACAGTGCCCACCCTTGGGGAGCTCACAGTCTAGAAGGGGATGACCTATGATAGCAATGATGAGAGGCAAGTCTGAGGCTCTGTGGAGCATCCCAGAAGGCCTTCCTCCCTGATGTGGCCCATGATGACAGAGCCAGGGGCCGACCCAGGGGCCAAGGGGCAGAGCTGCAAAGGGCAGAACTTGCTGAATACCTTCCTTGGGGGGCATTGGAGCTGGAGGGAGGGTCAGGGTTTGGCAGCAGCAGGGACAGCAGTGGGGCCACGCCAGGCCCTAGGACAATGGGCTGACCTCCTGACCCCCCAGGGGTGGCAGCTGGAATGTGGGAAGCGAATAGGAGCTGGATCTGGAATGGCAGCAGCCCTGGAAAGGTCCCAGTGTTGGGCAGAAATTCCTACTTTCCTCAGTGGGCAAAGGGAACCAATGGAGATCTTTGAACAGAAGAGGTCAAGGGACAAGGTGATTCAGCAACATGCAAAGTGGGAAGGCCAGGATGGAGAGAAGAGAGAGAATGGGAGAGGAGGGGGAGTCAGGGCAACAGCCCCTGCAGGCGGGATGGCCAGGGCCGGCTCAGGGTGATAAGAGTGGGCAACACCTTTGGCTGTGGCAGGTCACCCTGTCTGGTCCACTCCTTGCCCTTTGCCACTCTGACAACCCTGGCAGACCTGCGGCGGGTGCCAACAGAGCCCAGGTCCATTCCTAGAAGCCAGGAGGGTCAGGGGGCAGAGGTGAGTCAGATGGGCCAGTCCCAGCCTGAGATCTGCCCAGAGTGAGAAGGGCAGAGAAGGACAGAGAACTCAGCCTGGGCACTATCAATGTCCAGGCCAGACCCAGGGGCACAAAGAAGGGGTGCTGGCCCTCAGCCAGGGCTGGCTTTGGGCATGCCCAGCTCCAGGCTGCCATGCAAAGTGTATAGACTTGAGGAGGCCAGATGAGAAAAGGCTAGCACAGGGGCAGCAATGGCAGGGGAGGGCAGCCCTGATGCCCTTCCTTCCAATGGGAGTGCTTGGCATGGGCACGGATCAGAGCTAAGAAGAGGGCCTTGGGATTGGGGGGAGCCTCCTGCCCTGCCTGCTTCCTACTGGCATCCTGTTTGAGTTTAGAATACCAGCCTAGGCCGGGGGGCTAAATAGCAGCAGGGACTTCTGGGAGAAGGCCCAAGTCCAGGTCTGCTCTAAAGTACTGAGAGGAGAGTGATGGGTCCCGATGCTGGCAGAAGGGGCAGCATATGCCCGATGGTGGGGGGCAGGTGATGTATATGCACATAGTAAATACATTCACACAACACAACACAGATGTGTCTACATGTGTACAATGCACACACATGTATATGCACACAGCACAACTTAACATGTTGTTGCACAAGTCAATATGCTCACACTGCATACATACAGTGCACATTGACATGCATATATATCTACATGCATGCATGCAATGCACACAACACAGGTCTATACCATGCTGCTACACAAAACAATGCAACACACATATACATACAAAATTACACATATATACATTCATATATATGTAGACACACATGGAGAGATTTCTATAACCTGATGCAGTGTCAAGTGAACAGAACCAAGGGAACATCATACACAATAAAAATGATATTGTTTGAGGAAGAACTGTGTTCTCAGCAGGACAATGATCCAATACAATCCCAAAGGACTAATGATGCTATGGAACCAGTCAGGATTACACAAGATTTAGCAACTTCTACATTTAAGGATTGGGGAGCTTGGAATATGCTATCCCAAATGGCAAAGGAGCTAGGATTACAACCAAGAATCACCTATCCAGCAAAATATACAATCGGGGAAAATGGATACTTATTGAAATAAACAGAAGACCTTTCTGATGAAAAGAGCACAATTGAATAGAAAATTTGACCTAAGAGAAAACATTAAGAAGGTAAACATGAAAGAGAAAGCACAAGGATTTCAATAAAGTTTGTTTCCATTTCTACACGGAAAGATGAAGAACTTCAACATTATTAGGGCCGTTAAAAGAGTTTTCATAGAGGTCATGCATGTGAGTTGATTGTGTGTGGAATGGTCTATCCCCTCAAAAAATGAAGAGGAGTCAAAATGAAGTGCTGGAACAGAATTTATTGTGCTTCATCAGAAGTAAAAATGTTGTAAATCTCTATAAATTAGAGAAATGCAAATTAAACAGCTTTGAGATACTGTCTCACAACGATCAGGAAGGATAAACGCTGGGAGTGAGGGGAGAGAGATGAGAGAAAAAAACACACTAATGCACTGTTGATGGAACTCGTCCAACCATTGTAGAAAATTTGGAACTAAACCCAGAAGACTATAAAACACTGCATGCCCTCTGATCCAGCAATATCACGACTAGGTCTATATCCCAAAGTAAACGTAAAACATTTATTTGAACAAAAATATTGACAGCAGCTCTTTTTGTGACAGCAAAGACTTGGAAATTGAGGGGATGTCTAAGATGGAGAATGGCTGAACAAGTTGTGAAAGAGATGAGAAAGAGGATGCACTGAGAGAAAGGTGAAGGAAAAGGCAGAATGGGGAAATTTTACTCACATTAATGAAAATATGCAAGGAAGAGCTTTTATAGTAAAGGGGGAAATGACAGGGGGTGGTACCAATGTTTGGATCTTACTCTCATTGGAATTGATTCAAAGAAGGAGGACAATATATACATGTGTATAGAAATGTGGCTTACTCAGATGGGGAAAAGGATGAGAAATAGGGAGGCTGATAAGGGGCAGAATGGGAATTAAGGGAAGTAGTGGTTAGGAGCAAAATAGAGTTGGGGAGAGAAAGGATAAAAAAAGAGAATCAAAAGATAAAACAGGAAGGCAATTACACATTTGAGGGTCATAACTGAACATGAATAGGATGAGTGCAGTCATAAAACAGAAGCAGAGGTCAGGGTGGATTAGAAACCAGATCCAACAATGTGTTGTTTAGAAGAGATGCACTTGAAACTGACATGTGGCTATAAAACTGTACAAACCCTCTGATCCAGCAATATCATGACTAGGTCTATATCCCAAAGTAAAAGTAAAACATTTATTTGAACAAAAATATCAACAACAGCTCTTTTTGTGGCAGCAAAGACTTGGAAATTGAAGGGATGCCTAAGATGGGGAATGGCTGAACAAGTTGTGGTATACGATTGAAAAGGAATACACTTGTGCAATAAGAAATGACAAGGGAGGTGGTTTCAGAAGAATTATGGCAAGACCACGAATAGATGCAAGGTGAAGTGAGAAGCGCTGGAGATCATCCCACTCACAGCAGTGTTGTCATGATGATCCACTGTGAGAGCCTGGGCTACTGTGATTCATGCAGTCATCCAAGATGGGTGTAATGTTCTGTTCTCTAAATTGTGATTGTTCTCTGGGAGCAGATCTCTTGAAGAGCTTCTGGAGGCAGCCTTAATTTCAGTTCAGTTCAAATAATCACCTCAAATGCAGCCAGGAGTTAAGTTCCAGATCCTTTATTGTGTCCTTCAAAATCCTGAATCTTTTCCTGGGCCCCGGTTAGCTTTAGTAGAGGCCTATTTCTCTTCTTGGCTCCCGAGAGCTCTTGTCTGAATGTCTCTGAATCCAAAGGTTTGTCCTTCAGCCTCCAGACTCTCATCCTCCCAATGTCTCCAGCCAGCATAAATGTGGAAGTTGGAATGAATCTTGACTCTTCCTCCCAGAGAGTGGGCTTGTCCTTTTAATTGCTCTCTTAAAGGCGTGAAAGGTGTGAACTCTGAACTAGAGAATTGTTAAGTACCATGCTAAATTAGACAACTGACTTAGCACCTTGTAAGAATCCTAACAGATGGGGACAAAGGACTCAGGATGAAAGAATGCTATACATCTCCAGAGAGAGGATTGAAACTGAGTGCAAACTGAAGTATGGCTCTTTGTAATGGGCACTCCTTCCTGGATGGAGATGAGTGACACTGGTACTCCTGGATCTTTGTAATGGGCATTCTTTCTTGGATGGCAATGAGTGACGCTGGTACTCCTGGATCTTTGTAATGGGCACTCACTCACAGGGGGCAATGGGTGATGTTGGCACTCAGCACTAGGCAGAAAGGACTCCTCCTACAGGGAAGGAGCTCCCATGCCTGGGGATCTTTGAGAAAAGACTTGATGGCTACCCATGGAAGGTGTTAGACACACAGCATGGTCCCTTACAAATCTGTTTTAGTGGTGCAGGGGAGGAGGCTGAGCTCAAGCTTCTTCCAAAATGACCTGACCCCTTGTTTCGGATGACTGATGATCTCTGGGTCATGTCCTCACCTTCCCTCAGGTCAGCTGCTCCCAGAGAAGCAGCATGGAATAGCAACTAGAGTTCTGGGCTGGAGTCAAGAGGACCTCAGAGCAGGTGAGCCCCAAGACCTTTTGGTCCTTTTGGAAGGACCAAAGGGAGTGGGAAAGGTCAAGTGAGGGAGGAGGGAAGAAGGGGCAACTGATGGAAAGAGAGGATGGCCAATGAGGGGAGGGGAAGCCAATGGAGGGGGAGGGGCAGTTCTTTGCTTTCTGACTCTCTCTGCAAGCTGAGGAAAATATGGATCCAGGGCCCCGGATCAGGATGACTCACTACAGTCTACATAGCCCAAGTCTTAATCCAGTTGGGAAAGTCTGAGTAAGGCACCAGCCAGGTGGCGGGCCCCATGTTGGGTCTTGTGGGTGAGCCAAAAGCATCCCGCCTCTGCACAGACTTGTGATACTGGCTGGGGATCAGGAGGGGGCTGGGCCAGGGAAAGGGGCTCCAGAAGGCAGTCCTCAGTTGGGGGGCATCAGAAAGGCTTCTCAGCTGGAGGCCGGGCCTTTGGCTGGTGGGGGATCCCAAGCTGGGGGGGTGAGCACGGAGCATGCCACAGGCCTGGCGGGTAGCCCTCATGAAAGACTGGAGGCAGGAAACTGGTTCGGGAGCTCTGAGGAGATCAGCCTGGAACAAGTTCCAATCCCAAGGAGAGCTGGCTTACCGGGCGGTTGGCTCAGGGTGGCTGGCTCAGGGAGGCCTCTGGACCACCTCCTGGGCTGGACAGGTGGGGCTTGTGTTTATAAACAGGTTCAAGTCTTGAGGGGCTGCTGAGGTACAGACCCCGCTGCTTAACCAGCTGGGTTGTGGACCACAGACAGTGGGGCGTGATGAGCCTTGAGCTCAGGAGGTCTGAGCAGATGGCATTCCCTCTGGGAGCCTCAGGGTCCTTATCTGGTGATTGGGGTCAGCAATCTGTGCAATTTCCCTCCCAGGGCAGATCATGAGTCCAGAGGGCCCAAGAAGAGCTTTTCTGCCTTGCTGCAGGAAGCCTGGTGGTCAGCACCCTTGGGCCCGGCTGGCTCGCTGCTCAGCTCCTGGGGCTATGATGCCTGAGAGGAGACTTGTGGGGCTTCTGATGGGAGGAGCATGGCTCCCCTCTCCCCCCCCCCCCCGTCCCGGGGCTGTCTGCAGAGGTTAGGCTGGACAGACCAAAGGAAGGGCCTGGGGGAGACTAGGGGGCCAGGAGGCCTCAGTCACCAAGTTTCCTCTCAAGCTGCCTGACTAGAGCTGGGCCGAGCCCCATCATCCCAAGGCATGGGTGTTCTGGCCCGCCCATGGAAAACCACAGATAGCTTCAGCATCCTGGCCAGAGCCCACCCATACAGTTCCCCCCCAGAGGCCAGCTGGTAGCCGGCCTCTGCCCACGCCCAGCTCAGTGCCCTTGGGCCACCCCTCCCCTCAGCCCTACCCCTTCCTGGAAAAGTTGGCAGCCCAGAGGGGCACTGGAATGGAACTTCTGATTTGTGGCCTCTGAAGACACTCGTAGGAAGTGACCCGAGGCAGCCCTGGGAGGGGAGAGGCGCTCCCTGGGGCAGCCCTGGCCCGCTCCAAGCTCAGCACCCAGGGTTTGGAGGCCAGGGGTTCAGGGGTTTTGCAACATGAGCTGAGGCAGCCAGAAAGCAGGGGCCCTGCCCCGTGTGGCTCAGGCAGGGCCGGCAGAGCTGAGATTCAGCAGACACTGCCTTTATGGAATCCAGACTCCTTCCCCTCACCCACAAATCCTGAGTCCTAGGCTGGGCTGGAACTTCGGGCCAAGTGACAAGGGGCTTCCCCTTGGAGCCCATTTCCACCTCTGCCTACAGGGCTGTGCTCCCTGAGAGTGTGCCGGGACACGTCCCCATCAGGCCTGTTGCTCAGTTTTCAGTGTGAGCACGGCAAGCCTTGGCTATTGGCCCACACTGCCAGCTAGGGCTGACTGGGGGATAGTCCAGTCTTTTTTTTTATTCTAGCTTTTCATTTACATATGCATAGGTAATTTTTCAGTATTGACAATTTCCAAACCTTTTGTTCCACCTCCTCTTTCCCCCCACCTCCTCCCTCAGATGGCAGGGTGACCAATACATGTTCAATATGTTAAGGTATAAGTTAAATACAATATAAGTGTACATGTCCATACTGCTGCACAAAAAGAATCGGACTTTGAAACAGTGTACAATTAGCTTGTGAAGGAAATCCAAAATGCAGGCGGACAAAATTAGAGGGATTGGGGATTCTCTGTAGTGGTTCATAGTCATCTCCCAGAGTTCTCCCACTGGCTGTAGGGGGTTCAGTTCATTACTGCTCTACTGGAACTGATTTGGATCATCTCATTGTTGAAGATGGCCATGTTGGGATGGTCCAGTCTCAAAAGCCTAGGAGTCCATGATGACAAGGAGTGCTCTAGTCCTTCCTAGGAGAGCTGGCTCTTAAGCATTTCCCAGCATGCCTCAGGCTGGATGGTCTTTGGATTCCTCTAACACTAGCACCTCCCAGGTACTCTGGGTCCTTTTTTCTGCCCTCCCTTTAGAACCTCTCACACTGGAAAAGGTGCTGAGGGACAATTCCATCCACCCTGGCCTGGAATAAGACAGCCCTGGGGTGAAAGACATTCCTGTGGGCTGAGCCCTGAGGGATTTCATTCCAAGGAGAAGCTCCTCCTCCCCTGCTACCCCCAAACTTCATCTGTAATGGCCACGGGAGTTTCAGGGGATTCACTTCAGCCAATCTCCAGCCCAGCCAAGCCTGGCAAGGCTATGTCAAGTCCAAAGAGAGCTCCAAGTGCCCCAGAATCCCTCAGAATCCTCTCTGACCAAGGAGGTGACCTGAGGCTGGGAGAAGTATGTCAGAGTAAAGAAAGGCTGTGGTCCTGTGCACAAAACTGAGACAGAAGCCTCAGGAGGCAGCAGCTGCACAGAATGGAGCTCAGATCCAGCCTCTTCTAAAGTCTGCAATGGAATAACTGAGGCTAGATGCTGTAGAGCAGGGGTTCTCAAACTATGGCCCGCGGGCCAGCTGAGTCCCACTGAGGACGTTTATGCGGCCAGCCTGGTTATGGCAAATGGGCTGAGGGGTGGAGACAGAGTGTGACCTTTTGTTTTTACTATAGTCCGGCCCTCCCACAGTCTGAGGGACAGTGAACTGGTCCCCTATTTAAACAGTTTGAGGACCACTGCAGAGCTATCCCAATAGCTGAGGCTAGGTGAGTCTAGCTGAAGTCCACTGGTGATCCAGTCAGGGTCAAGCCCACAGCTGTGTTGCTCCAACCCAACTCCAGGTCAGGAATTTGCAAAGCACAGACCAGGAGAACAGACATTGCTCTGGGTTAGACAACTTTGGGTGCACCGAAAGCTTGCAGGTCTCCCAGGCTGAAACCCTTGAAGAACCCAGCTGGGTCATGATAAAAAGTGCTAGTAGGGTGACTGACATGCTCAAGAGACAAACTCGGGAGGGAAAAATGGCTCTAAACCAAAGCCTTGAAGGAAAATATAGCCTGGACACAAACTCAGCTAGAACTCCTGTATGAGATGAACCAAGAGTCTTCAAATGATTTTCCGGAAGAATCGATAAGAATATATTAGAAAAGAAAGGGTTATGAAGGAAAAAACTTAGAAAGGGAATCAACAGCTTAGCATGAGGTACAACAAACTTACCAAACAAACATAGTCCCTAAAAATGAGAATGGACCAAAATAAAAGTTACTGACTCTATGCCACAGCAAGAAACAGTAAACAAAGTAAAAAGTTTGGAAAATGGGAGAAAATGTAAGGTATATCATATAAAAACCATTGATGAACACCAAATATCTACATATCAAATAGATGTGAAATGTGCGCCCACACACATATCGTATCTAGATACTTAATGGAAAATTTTTAATTATGGAGAACTTTAGTGTACCATTTTTAGACCTAGAGAAATCAAACACAAAAAAGTTAAGGACCTGAATAGAATTTAAGAAAAGTTAGATATGAGAGACTGGAGGCAAAACCAAGATGGAGTAAAGGCAGGAATTCACCCAATCTCTCCCTCAAATTACTCCAAATTCCTTTAATAACTCTAATCAAATTTTAGAATGTCAGAACCCCCCCAAATATGGAATAGAATGTTTTCTAGCTGAAGGCAACTTAGAAGCTCAGCAGAAAAGGTCTGTTAACACTGTGGTGCAGTCCTGGTGCAGGCTGATGCTCCAGCTCAGGCCCCAGTGTCAGCAGGATAGAGCCTCTGAATCTTAATAAGCAACAGTACTGATGGCTTCTGCACCTCTTGGCCTGGAACACCAGGGAAAATCTGGAAGGTCATTGGAAAAGCCCTGTGGCAACTGGGTAGGAGTCAGTATAGTGCCAGTGCAGGCAGTCCCCCCAATCAGCAAAGCAGAACTCTGTTACTTTAGCACACTAGATCTTACGGCTACAGCAGGGTGAGGACACTCCTAACAATTCCAGGGTAGAAAAGAGGATTTATGCTTAGATCCCTAGAAGAATCTCTGAAAACAGCTATACAAAACCCCTGAAGTTTGGGACAGTGCATCTTCTGGAAAGAGAGCCCTACTTAATGACGTCATGAAAAATCAAGCTACAATAAAGCAAAACCAAAAAAAATGAAA
Source organism: Sminthopsis crassicaudata (assembly GCF_048593235.1). Lineage (NCBI taxonomy): Eukaryota > Metazoa > Chordata > Mammalia > Dasyuromorphia > Dasyuridae > Sminthopsis > Sminthopsis crassicaudata. The sequence goes on along the minus strand of NC_133622.1, from coordinate 256,604,660 downwards.
AAATAGGGAAAAAATAGAAATAGCTCCTTGGAAAAAACAACTGACCTGAAAAGTAGATCCAAGAGAGATAATTTAAAATTATTGGTCTATCTGAAAGCCATGCTCAGCAAAAGAGACTTGACATCTTTCAAGAAATTATTAAGGGGCAGCTAGGTGGTGCAGTGGATAGAACACCAGCCCTGAAGTCAGGAGGACCTGAGTTCAAATTTTTATCTCAGACACTTAACACTTCCTGTGTGGCTCTGGACAAGTCACTTAATCCCAATTGCCTCATCAAAAAAAAAAAAAGAAAAAAATTATCGAGGAAAACTGTCCTGATATTCTAGAATCAGAGGGTAAAATAGAAATTGAAAGAATCCACAATTGCTCTGAAGGACTTATGATGGATGAAAAATCCTACCTGTACCAAAATAAGAAATTGAATGTTTTGGATACAGATTAAATCATATTCTCTCTTTAAAAAACAATCACTTCTGATGGATGTGGCCATTTTCAACAATGAGATGAACCAAATCAGTTCCAATAGAGCAGTAATGAACTGAACCAGCTACACCCAGCAAAAGAACTCTGGGAGATGACTATGAACCACTACAGAGAATTCCCAATCCCTCTAATTTTGTCCACCTGCATTTCTGATTTCCTTCACAGGCTAATTGTACACTTATTTCAAAGTCTGATTCTTTTTGTACAGCAAAACAACTGTTTGGACATGTGTACATATATTGTATTTAATTTATACTTTAACATATTTAACATGTATTGGGGGGGAAGGAGGGGAAAAATTAGAATAAAGGTTTGGCAATTGTCAGTGTTGTAAAATTACACATGCATATATCTGGTAAATAAAAACTATTATTTTTAAAAAATTAAATTAAATTAAAAACACCTCTCGAGCATTTTTTTTTTTAAATTAGGATGTAAAATATGTTTTCTTTCACAACATGACTTTTATGCAAATGTGTTGCATAACTTCATATGTGATTTCTTAATGGGGATTGGGATTGGGGATAAGGGAAAGGATCTAGAACCCAAAAGTTTTTTGAAAAATATAAAAAATATTTTAAATGCAATTGGGAAAAATATTAAATAAATTTTTTTAAAAGATATGAGAGCCCTTTAGTGACTATTGAGTGGCAATAGAATTATAAAGCTCTTGTTTATAATCTAAGCTTTAATACCACTTTTATGAAAATTGATCATGTAAAAGGACATAAAATTTAATAGATGCAAAGAAGCAGGATGTTAATGATAATACAATACAATTATACTCAATAAAGGGACACTTGAAGTGATTGAAATTAGAGATCAAAAAAATTAATCCTAAAGAATGGGTGAGTCAAAGAACAAATTCTAGAGACCATAGATAATTTCATTAAACAGGGTAAGCAATGAGAAGATATATTTAAAAAAACAAACAAAAAACTTTAGATTCAGCCAATATTGTTGTTGGAGGAAATTTTATATCTTTATATACTTTCATCAACAAAAGAGAGGAATAAAAAGAGTCAATGAATTTAGTGTAAAAAAAAAAGAAAATCAAATTTTTTTAAAATCTCAAAAAATAAAATAGAAATAATGAAAAGTAAAGAAGAAATTGATGAAATTGAAAGCATAAAACCTCGATGGAATGAATAATAACCAGGAGCTGTTTACGAAACACAATAAAATAGATATACCATTGGCTAATTTGTTTTATAAATGAGAAACAACAAATGATCAGAATCAAAGAAAAAGATTAATACAAATAAGAAATAAAGGAAATTATTAGAAATTGTTTTGCCCAATTATATGCAATAAAACTGCCAGTCAAAATAAAATTGATGAATACAACAATATACAATTCTCGAGATTTACAAAACAAGAAATAGAGGACTTAACATCACCTCAGAAAAAAAAAAATGAACAAGCCACAGATGAGCTCCCAAAAGTAAGAACAATAGTCACAACCAAAAAAACCGTGGGACCAGAGGATTGTATCAAACAAAGAACAATTAATTCCAGTGTTACATCAGTTACTTGAAAAAAAAAAAAAGACAGGAAAGCACCCCACCAAATTTTTCTGTGCTATAAATATGGTCTTGAAACCTAAACCAGGGAGAGTCAAAACAGAGAAAGAAAACTATAAACCAATATCCCTAATGAATATTGATGTAAATTTTTTTAAATGTAAGTTATTATAGCAACGTATGATAAGTAGCTAGGTGGTACCATAGTGCACATAGAACCATGTTTGGATTCAGAAGGTCTCATCTTTGTGAGTTCAAATCTGATCTCAGAAACTTCCTAGCTATATGATTCTGAACAAGTTACTTCATCCTGTTTGCCTTGTTTCCTAATCTGTAAAATGAGTGACTATTGAGTGGCAACAGAATTATAAAGCTCTTATTTATAATCTAAGCTTTAATACCACTTTTATAAAATTGATCATGTAAAAGGACATAAAATTTAATAGATGCAAAGAAGCAGGATGTTAATGATAATACAATACAATTATACTCAATAAAGGGACACTTGAAGTGATTGAAATTAGAGATCAAAAAAATTAATCCTAAAGAATGGGTGAGTCAAAGAACAAATTCTAGAAACCATAGATAATTTCATTAAACAGGGTAAGCAATGAGAAGATATATTTAAAAAAAACAAAAACAAAAAACTTTAGATTCAGCCAATACTGTTGTTGGAGGAAATTTTATATCTTTAAATACTTTCATCAACAAAAGAGAGGAATAAAAACAGTCAATGAATGGAGAAGGAAATGGCAAACTACTCCAGAATCTCTGCCAAGAAAATTCCAATTAAAGTCATGAAGAGTCATATATAACTGAAAATTATATGAAAACTGAACAGCAACATAGCAACATCTCACAGAGATTACAAGCTATATCCAGGTTGGGTTTATACCAAGATGCAGCATTGAGAAAACAATCAGCATAATTGATTGTATTGATAATAAGAACCACATGATTATGACCATGGATGGCAGAAAATGCTTTTGATACTTCACTCATTTTTGCTCAAATTAAAAAGCTCTAGAATTACAATCACAGATGGGATCTCTCCCAGGGTGCCAACAAGCATCCATCTCATGCCAAGAGGCAACATTCTACATAGCAGGGTCAGTGGTGAAGCAAGGACAGACATCAACATTACCATTTGCAATGGTTTTAGAAATTTGCAGTTTAGCAATAAAACAAGAAAAAAACACCCAAGGGACGAAACAGAGGCAAAGAGAAAGCAAAATGGTTACTTTTTGTAGGTGACATATGACAAATAATTTCACAACAAACTAAAAATGAATTGAGATGTCAGAAAAATTGCAAGAGATAGCCAATCACATAAATCAACCAGAATTTCTATATATTACCAACAAAATCCAGCAATAAAAAAATAGAGAATTTGTATTTAAAATAACTACAGAAAATATAAAAGACTTTCTATTGATCAAAACCTACGCAGGAACTATATGAATACAATTACAAAATAATATGGACAGTTGTGGGGAGCAGTGGATATAAGATGCTAGGCCTAGTGTCAGGAAGACAAATTCAAATCCAGATCACACTGATCAGCAGGTGACCCTGGGCCAGTCACTTCACCTGTTTGCCTCAGTCTTCTCATCTGTAAAAGTGAGGTGGAGAAGGAAATGGCAAACCCCTCCAGGATCTTTGCCAAGAAAACCTCAAATAGAGTCATGGAGAGTCAGATGTGACTTTATGTCCAGCTCCCTCTCCATTGCACCCCTAGAAGCCTGGGACATGGGAGGGGATGGATAGATGATGAAACCCCCTGCTTGGTGCCTGATAGAAGGGTGATGGATCCAGAGTGTACACAGAGGCATGTAGTTTTTAAACTTGGACAAATGTGGAATTGATTTTATTTGCCTATGTATACTTGTTACAAGGGTGGGCAAGATGAGAGTGAGAGAAACAAGACTTTGGTTAATGGAAAGGAAAAATATAACGCCGTCTGGTTCTCATCTGTTTTCCCACAGTGATTCCACATTACTTTCCCTCACTCTTTCTCCTCCACCTTGGCACTCCAAACCCTGCTCTGTGTCTACACTGTGACCTCCAAACACTCAACCTCTCAGTGCTCTCCTAGGCCATCTCCTCTGCACTGGCCACACTCTCTTCCTTTCCCCAGCTTGACTCCTAATTCTATCCTCTTGGGTCTCTGACTCCTTGTCCTCTTGAAGATCTTGCCTCAACAAGTCTCAGCCTTGGGTCACTCCTACCATCTCCCCTTTTGTTCCTGCATACCTGCTGCTGAATGAATCTTGTGAAAAATCACAAACCATGATGGCCGGTTCCCCTATGAGTTTATATTACATAGCCTCAACTGGGCTCTCACTGCTGCTCAGCACATCTCATCTTCCTTATCTTTTCTCTCTCTTACTCTCTATTATAGCTCTTCCAAACCTCCTCAAACCTCCCACAGTTTCTTCTCCCTCCCCCTTCTTAGCTGAAATCCTCTCTTCATAATTTACAGAAGAAATTGTGACCATTCCTTGAGAGCTCCTTCTTCTCTCCTCCTCCTCCTCAGCTGCCATCACTTCTCTCTCTCCTCTCTCATGTCTGTCCCATATGAAGATCCCCTCTTCCTCCTTACCAGAGCAAGTCCTCTAGCTGTACAAGCAATCCCATTCTAGCCCATCTCCTCCACCACCTTGCTCCATCTTCGCTGATCTTCAGATTCTTCCTGACTCCTGGCTGCCTCCCTCCTGCTTGCAAATATGCCCATGTCTCTTCCTCCTGATCCCCCCCTCCCCTATTTCTGCTTTTTGTGGTTAATTTCTTGAGGAAGGACTCTATAACAGACGCCTCTACCTTTTCCTCTTGCTCGCCCCTTAGCTTACTACAGTTTGGTTCCAGCCTCGTCATTCAACCAACGCCTCCCTTCACACTTACTCCACTTGCTTAACTGTCCCCTTGAATGTCCCATCCTCTTCCTCCTTGATCTCTTGGCATCCTTGGACACTTCTCCTTGTGGGCCTTTCTCTTTAGAATATTGTGATCTTCCCTTCTCCTGATTCTCCCCCTATATTTCCGACACGTGCTCCCTCATCCCATCCCTGCTTTCTCTGGCAGCCTGCTCTCTGTAACTGTGGGTGGCCCTGAACACTGTCCTGGCTCCTTTCTCCTCTCCCTCTCATCAGCTTCCATGGATTTGGTAATTTTCTCTCTGCTCACGATTCTCAAATCTGCTTATTTTCCCAACTCTCTGCTGACCTCCAGTCTTGCATCTTCAGCTGCCGATTAAATGGCTCAAACTGGCTGTCACATAGGCACATTAATCTAAGCTTGTCCAGAACTCTTCCCCACCCTAAACACTCCACTTTCCCAAACTTCCCATCATCTTCCTTGTTGCTCAGATGTCACCGTAAGTCCGTGTCAGGTTCTCTATCTGCCACTCTCTCTATCCAATTGGTCCAAACCTGCCAATTTTGCCTTTCCACTAGCCCTTGTTCCCTGCATGGCCACGGTCACTAAATGCTCTAGTACAGGAGCTCATCTGCCTGGACTGCTGGGATAGGTGCTGGTGGGATTGCCTGCTATAAGTCTCTCCCCATTCCAGGCCTCCATTCAGCTTCCTAAAATACATATTACCTCCCCGCTCAACAAACTCCACTGGCTTCCCATTGTGTCTGGGTTCAAACATCAGATCCTCTGCTTGGCCTTCAAAGCCCTTCACAAGCTGGCCATCCCCCCTCCCTCTTTCCAATCTTCTTGCATTTTCTACCCCTCTGTGGTCCAGTGAGGCTCACTGGCCTCTTGACTGTTCCCCGAGTGAGACCCTCCATCTCTCATCTCTGGGCACTTTCTCTGGCTGCCTCCCCCCACCCCCAGCTGGTACTATCCCTCCTCTCTCTGCATCCTAGCTTCAGATTCCAGCCAACATCCTGTGTTGGACAAGAGCCTTCCCTGACCCTCCTATGAGTGCTGTCCTAGACAGCTCCATTTTCCCCTCCCCAAAGCTTGCCCGTACCATGTCTGCCTGTGTCCCAGGCTGGGACAGCCTCCAGAGCAGACACTGTCACCTGCATTTTGTCTCCCCGGCTCTCAGCCTGTGCTGGGCACATTGTGAGCGTTTAGTTGACAATGGATGATTTCAGAAAGGGCTGGAGAGACTTATAGGAACTGATGCTGAGTGAAGTGAGCAGAACCAGGAGATCGCTGTTCATAGTAATAGCAAGAGTGCATGATGATGAACTATGAGAGACTTAGCTCTTCTCAGCAAGGAGATGATCCAAAACAATTTCCAGCCTTTGGATCCTCATCCAGAGAAAGAATGATGGAAGCAGACTATTTTCACCTTTTTTGTTTGCTTTTTCTTTCTTGATTTTTCTTTTACAATATGATTAATATGGATTTTTTTTTTTTTTTTTTTTTTTTTTTTTTTTTTTTTTGGCTAAAGCAATTGGGATTAAGTGACTTGCCTAAGGTCACACTGCTTGGAAGTATTATGTGTCTGAGGTCAGATTTGAACTCAGGTCCTCCTTCCTATGGCTTTCTTAAACTCAATAAGTCAAAAGTAGAACTTATTCTTTCCCTATGAACCTTCCCCACATCCTCCCTTCCCTATTACTGTTCATAATAACACTATCCTCCCCATCTCTCAGGTTCCCAAGTTAGGTTTGTCATAGGTTTCTCACTATCTCTCACTCCCCCTATGTCTAAGTCTTTCAATTCTGCCTTTGCAACATCTCTTCTCCATTTCTTCTTTGCAACATCTCTTGTCAATTTTACTACATTTCTTGTCCATTTTTCTTCTGTAACATCTCTTGTCTGTTTCTCCTCAGCAATATCTTGTTTGTTTCTCCTCTGCAACATCTCTTGTCTGTTTCTCCTCAGCAATATCCTGTTTGTTTCTCCTCTGCAACATCTCTTGTCTATTTCTCTTCCGCATCATCTCTTGTCTGTTTCTCCTCTGCAACATCTCTTGTCAGTTTCACTACATTTCTTGTCTATTTTTCCTCTGCCACATTTCTTGTCTGTTTCATTGAAACATCTCTTGTTTATTTCTCTACAGACTTTCTCATCAATTTCACCTCGGCAGCTTCTCTCCAATGCATTCCTTTCTCTTTTCTGGCACTGCCACCCCCAGGTATTGACCCTCATCCCCTGAGACCTGGACCTTTTCAATAGCTGCTAAAAGTCTGCCTGTCTTCATTCTCTCCCCATATCAATGCATCCTCCATTCAGGTACTAAAGGTTTTCTTAAAGCATAGATCTGATGATGTCATTTTCTCTTATTCAATAAACTCCAGTGACTCCCTATTAGTTTTAGGAACAAATATAAAATGATCTGTTTGGCCTTCAAAGCCATTCTTCATAACCTGGCTCCTTCCTACTTTTCCAGTCTTCTTATATATTATTTCCATCCAAGTGACACTGGCTTCCTGGACATTGCTCCAACAAGACCCTGGAACTCTGGGCCTTTTCCCTTGATGTCCTCCAATACCAGGAATGTACTCCCTTCTCCTCAGCTCTACCTCCTGGTTTCCCTGTATTCCTTCAACTCTTAGCTAAAGTCCCCACTACTGCCAGAACCCTTTCCCAGTCCCACTTGATCTTAGTGACTTCCCTCTAATGTTATCCTTAATCGAATTTGCATATATCTTGTTTGTATCTGGCTATTTTTATCTTATTTTCCCCACTGGACTGGGAGCCCCTTGAGGGCAGGGACTTGCCTTTTGCCTTTCTCTGTATGCCCCTCATTTAGATCAGGACCTAAAAGTTAGTAGGTGCTTTTAATAATTGCTAATTGACTTGATTTCCCATTCTAGATCTCCTCCACGTACCCTGTGAGGACCTCCTCCTGCCTTTGCCTTTGCTCTGGCTTTCCCTCATGTTTGAAATGCCCCCTTCCTCAGGTACTCCTCTTAGAGGCTAATTCATTTAAAGTTCAGCCCAAGGTCATTTTCTATAGAAACCCTGTCCTGATTGCTCCCAACTCCGTCCCAGCTTCCGGAGACTTCTTATCAAAATCCCTTTGTACCCACATCTTGTATATCTATAGCAACATATATGATTCTCCTTCATTAGTTGGGAGGCCACTCATGAGCAGGCCTGTTTCACTTTTGTCTTTACATCCCAGGGCCCAGCTGGGACTGGACTGGAACAACTGATGCTTGTCAATTGATTCACTTGTTGAGAGCTGGGGTTTGTGTGGGAGTGGGGAAGGGTAAATTGGCATTGGGGCCAGAAGGTGATGGCCACTGGAGCCCAAGAACTCATATCAAACACCAAACCAGGCGACTCTGCAGGGAAAGAGCCGGGGAGGGTGCGCTATCTCAGAGGAAAAAAGCAATTTTCATGAGCAGGTGATGACCCCTCTGAGGGGTGAAGCAATCTAGTCTTCCCTTCTTGATGGTTGACCTTAGAAGCAGCTCAGGGAGAAGTTGCCCTGCTTGGACTTTTTGGGAAAGGTTCCTGAGTTCTCCTTCCCTCGGTCCCTTCCTAGTCACCAGACTAAGCACCTGCTGCATTCTTGGGGCCAGAGAGGGGACATCAGGCTGTTCACAGGATTTTGGACTAGAAGAAGCCCCAGTGAACAAAGCAGGAAACTGAGGAAGCTTAGCCAGAGTGAGGCGCCTGCCCGAGATCAGAGAGGGAGGGAATGTCAGAGGCAGGGCTGCCACCAAGCCCCCTGCACCACACTCCAGGGTGATTGCTTTCCCCTTGCTGGCAGCCTCCCCAGCCACATCTCTCTTTACCTGAAACCCTGTGAAGCTTGGAAATGGGGAGACTTGGGAGCCAAACAATCTCCAAACCCAGGATTGCTGGGAGAGAGGGCAGGCCGAAGGCTGCCTCCCCCCTCCCCAGTGGAGGAGCCTTCCTTCCCAGAAGAAGCACCCCCCCACCAGAAGCTGGGGAGTTGTCTTGTCTATTCTGTGGGATACCTCAGTGGTTCCCCTTGGAGCTGAACTTGAGTGTTACCCTGGCCCGTCTGGGAGCTTTGGGTCTAAATCCATCCTGGGAGACCAAGTGATGCAGCCCCAAGGGACTGGAGTGAGATGGGGTGGAATGGGATGAGAACTCAGAGAGATGGAGGTTTGATAGAGGAACAGAGTAAATCAAGAAGAGCATGGAGGGACCTCTGGGGTGTAGGGACCTGCCCAGGATTCCTGGGGGGAATTCTCTCCCCAAAGGCTGCAAGATCATTTGTAATCTGTGAGTGTTGGGGAAGGCAGTATCTGGTGTCCCCCTGACCCAGAGGAGGGAGGAGCAGGAAAAGACCCAGTCTGCCTTCTTTTAAGGATGTTTGAGCCATGAGTGGGCGCTGTGTGGACCCTGATGATGGAGAGCCCCTCTGCCAGCCCCAGTGCTGGGCAGTGGCTTTCAGGAGCAGCAAACTCCCGGGGAGGCTAGGAGAGGGCAGCTCACCTCCGGCCTTCCCCTACCATTTCTGCAGCAGACTTTGTCCAGGAGAGCCCTGTGCTCTGCCATCCCCTTGCCCAATCTCCCGTGAGACCAGCGTGACCCAGAGCCCATGCCCCATCCTAACCGGGCTGTGCCCCAGACATGCCAGGGCCCTGCCAGTTCTGTCTGGCCTTTCCACTATTGTAGAAGTTACTTCGTGTGCCCAAATGAGCTCACTTCTCCCAGGCCTTCTGGCTGGGCTTTGCTTCCCAGGGGCTCGCTGTGCCAGGCTCTTTGAGATAGGCCAGGAGGATGCCCAGGCTGGAGCAGAAGCTCCGCCGTCCTGGCTGAAATTGGGGAAGGAATGGGGCCTCGTACCTGCCGGTGAGGCCCTTCTCCAGGTAAAGGGTGCCTCTCTAGCGACCGCCCTGTGATTTATTGGATGCTGAGCCTGGGAGCAGGGCAGTCCCAGTTCCTCCGTCCCATTCATCACACTTAACCATGTGAGACGGCTGTTTGCCCAGTGGATGTCTGCTGGCCAAAGACCCAGCTCTCCTTCCCACGGGGGTCGGGAGCCCGCTCAGAAGTTAGGGGCACCCCCGGTTCTCCCCTTCCCCACGTTCTGCCGTGCTCGAGAGCTGCCCCTCGGACAGAAGGCGGGCACACTCACCTGTACCATGCAGGGCCCCCCAGCAGAGCAGAAGGAATGGTGCCCATGACCAGACCATGGCAGGGCCCGAAAGGGAGAGACCGCTTCCTCTTTGTCCTCCGCTCTCCTCCTCCTCAGGACCGCCTTGGACAGCGGGTCCTGCTCTGCGGGCACTGAGGAGACCGCCACCCTCTGAGCCTGCCCCGGAGGCTGGGACACCTTATGTACTGCAGGTGGGGCCCTCCCTCCTTCTCAGGAACCTCGGGGATTACAACAGCTGGCAGAGGCGGGCCGGGGCCAAACAGGATTTGCTCTTTATCGGCAGCACACCTCAGCGGTGTTTGGAAAGCAGAGCGGGCACCCCTCTCACCTCCCGCACCATCCCTGCTGTGCCCCCTCGGGCTCTCTTCAAACAGAATCCTGCGTGCGGCCGGGAGGGGGGCAGGTGGGAGGGGCTGCTGCCCAGCTTGGAAGAGCCCCGCAGAGGGGGCGCGGCTCCTCAGCACCAACTGCTGGCATCCCCCGGCCCGGTGCCTTGTACCAAGGTTGGGTGAGGGTCACCCTCTGCAGGGTATAGAATATGGCTGCCCTCTGACCCAAAGCCCCTTTCACTGTTTGTCCCAGGGACGGAAAAGCCTCCAGCGTCAATGCGCTCCTTTAGCAAGGTCTTGGGTGGTCGGCCGGGCCAGGGGGTGACCATGGAGGGCCAGGCTCGGGGAAATCCCAAGGGGAGACCTCCTGAGTGAGTGAGTGAGTGAGTGGTTTCCTGTGGGGCAGGGAAAGGCAGGGCAGCCCCCGGGCTGGACTGCGCCCAAGGAAAGGGAAGGCACAGAGAGGGGTACCCGATCACTGGCAATGTGGCGCTCAGCTTTGTTGAGGGCCAGCCCTCCAGGGAGGGACGGGCCTGCCGGGGCCCTCAGGAGCCTCCAGCCCCTGCCCCTGTGCATGGCCTCCCCCAACATCCCCTACCTCAGGGGCTGCCAGCCTTTGCCCATCTCCTGCCAAGGCTGCCCTGGGGGACGGGCCATTTCACACAAGCTCGGTGCCGGGCACACAGTAGGCCCACGGAATGTTCACTGATTCTCCTGCACTGGCAGCGTTCCTGGTCCTGCCTGCCCCGAGGCGCCCAGGAATCAGCCCCAGCCTCAGAGCCTCAGGGCCAGGGGCCAGGCCTGGATCCTCCTGGGCCTTTCCAGGTGTCTGGGCACCTGGAAGTGCTTAGTAAATATTTGCTGAATGAGTGAATGAATGAATGGATGAATGGAGAGCAGGCCCAGAGGGAGGACAGCCGAAGACGAGGGCCGCTGATTAGCTCCTGCAGCAGCTCGAGGCCCCGTGGCTCCCGGGCTCTGGGACTTTAAAACTGCACTAGAACTTATGGGACACCCGAGGCTATAAAAGAGGCTCATCCAAGCTTGTTGGAAGGAAATCTTCCCACTGAAGAGGGTTGTCCCAGCACAGACAAGGAAGGGTTACTCCCGGAGACTCTGGGGTCCCCGCACCCGGGGCTTCCCAGCAGAACCACTGCGGGCCCTCTCTTCAGCTGGCAGGAGCGTGGCTGGTGGGAGCTGCCCCGATATCTGAGACCGGTAACGAGCCCTCTGGAGTCCCGGCTCCTGGACGCTCTGGCAGCAGCTGGTCAGGATCTCAGCAAACCTCAGGGTGTTGGGTGAAGGTCAGGTCCTGTCGTGGAGGAGGAGGAGGAGTCCCTGGTCAGAAGGGACTCCAGGGATGGAGAGCTTCTGGGGCTGGCGGTGGATGCGAAGCTGGCCGTCTGGGAGCACCATCTCCCAGGACCTCATGAGAAAGGTCCTCTCCACATTGCCAGACCCATTATACAGCTAAGGAACCTGTGGCTCCGAGAGCAGAACTAAGCAGATGATCAGTGTCACAGGCAGAATCCCACCCCAGATCTCCTGCCTGAAGAAGCAATAAAGCCCCACAGGCTTCTGGGTCAGTCCACAGCCACATGCATTTATTAAGTGCTTGCTGTGTGCAGCCCACTGTGTAAAGCATTGGGGATACACATGCAAGCAAAAAGACAGTCCCTGCCCTCCAAGAGTTTCTCTTCTAGCCAGAGAAGGCTAAAAGGTGCCAAGGAGAGGAAGATGGAGGTCTTCCCTCTGGAGACACAGATGCCTTCATCTTCTCTAATGGCCAGTTTTGGCTTGGGTCAGACCTCTCGAACCCTCTCGCTGGGGCAGGGGGTATGGGACTGGGCCTGGCTTCTGGGGAAAGAGTGAATGATTCCCCCTGATTCCTTTACCCCGGAGAAGATGATCCCACTGGGCACTGCCCTGGGCAGACCTCATTGGGATGACGGTGTCAACTTTGGGAGGGCAGCCAGGATGGGGAAGGCTAATTTAGCTTGACCTCTGAGTTTGTGAAGGAGAAGAATGTCCAACAAGGGAGAAAGGTAGGCTGGGTCAGGTTGTGAAGCACTTTAAACACCAGACAGCTGGTATTTGATATTTGATAGAGTTACACTCAGGAATTTGTTGGGCTGGGGAGAAAGAAAAGCTCATTAGTGACTGTATGGAGAGAGGAGACAATTAAGACAGGGAGATGCTTAGGGGCCATGAAATAGTCCAGGACAGAGATGATGAGTGCCTGGAATAGGATGGTCACTCTGTGAGAGAGTATGTGTGTGTGTCTGTGTGAGTGTTTGTGTGTGTGTGTGTGTGTGTGTGTGTGTGTGTGAGAGAGAGAGAGAGAGAGAGAGAGAGAGACAGAGAGAGAGAGAGAGAGAGACAGAGAGAGACAGAGAGAGACAGAGAGACAGAGAGACAGAGAGACAGAGACAGAGAGACAGAGAGAGAGAAAGAGATGTGTAGGATGTGTGTATATGTGTTTGGGGAGAATGTGTGTTTGTGTGTGAGAGTGTGTATGTATGTTTGTGAGTGTGTATGGGTGTGTGTATATGTGGACCTCTCAGGTATTTTAATTTCTCTACAACTTGATTTTTATAATTTTGTTACATTTGCTTTTTTTTTAAATTTTAAATCTGTGTTTATTCTTTTGGTTGACATTATTAAAGTTACTATGTAGATAGCTCTCTTGACTCTGCTGACTTTACTCTGCATTAGATCATGTAGATCTTTCCAAGCTTCTCTATATCCATCACAGACATAATTTCTTATAATACAATAATATTCCATTACATGGACTGCCATTCCCCAATTCATGGACTTCTATTTTGTTCCTAATTCTTAGTGATCATAAAAGTACTGTTGTAACTATGTTATGGGGACTTTCTTCCTATGGATGGCTTCCTTGGGCTATAAGCCCAGTAGTAGAATCTCTGGTTCAAAGGCTATAGACTTTAAGCCACTTATTTGCATGATTCCAAAGTGCTTTCCAAAATGGTAGCAAGTATTAGTGTGCCTGTCATTCCACAAGTCCTTGTCCTTCTCCAAAGTGGACATTTTGACCAATTTTCAGTGAAGCGAAAGCTCAGGGTAGTTTCCATATTTATTTCTTTTACTACTAGTGATTTTGTCATTCTATTGTGTAGTTTTGAACACTTTGCAGTCTTTGTTTTAAGAACTGTCCCTTTGATTATTTCTCTATTTAGGAATAGCATGTGTGTATGTATTTGTGTGTGTGTGTGTGTCTGTCTCTCTCCTCTCCTTTTCTCTGTCTCTGTTTCTATCTCTCTATTCACACATAATTATAAATATATTTGTATATGAATATGAATATATAGTCTTGGATAGCAAATCTCTTCTTGTCTTGGGCGCATTAATGTTTAATGTGCAGAAGTTTTTCAGTTTCAAGTAATCAAAGGTAATGATTTTAGCCTTTGTAATCGCCTTTATCTCTTGTTTGATTAAGAATACAGAGAGAAGTGTAAATCTCAGTGTCTGTCTCTTTCTGTCTCTGTTTCTCTTCTCTGTCTCTGTCTTTCTCTCTCTTTTTTAATGTTAAGTGCATTATCCACTAATAATGTACTGTGGGATGTAGTATCTAAGTCTAATTTTTGCCACTCTGCTTTCCAGTTTTCTTTAAACTTCAAAAATCAAGTAAGAAGGTTTTTCTTAAGTAATTTGTGTTTTACAGACAGCAGTTGATAGAATTCTGAGCTGTAGTCAGGAAGACTCATCTCTCTGAGTTCAGATCTGGCTCAGAAACTTACTAGTTGTGTGACTGTAGGCAAGTCACTTAACCCTGTTTGCCTCAGTTTCCTCATCTGTCAAATGAGTTGGAGAAGAAAATAGCAAATCCCTCTAGTCCTTTGTCAAGAATCATAAAGGACTGAAACAAAAATTGATGTTTTCTACTTTATCAAACACTGGTTATTTAGTCCTCTTCTTTCTGATTCTCTCATTGCAGTCTGTTCCCATTAATCTATCTCTTTATTTTTTTTAACCAATATCAGATAATTTTGATGACTATTTTTTCATTTTCCCATTTTTTTTAGTTTTTTATTTTCAAAACAAATATATAAATAATTTTCAACATTCACCCTTGCAAAACTTTGTGTTCCATATTTTCCTTCCTTTCCCCTATCTCTTCCCATAGATGGAAAGTAATCCAATATATGTTAACATGTGCAATTCTTCCATACATATTTTCACTTTTATTATGTTGCAAAAGAAAAATCAGATAAAAATGGAAAAAAATGAGAAAGAAAACAAAATGCAAGCAAACAACAGCAAAAGAATTGAAAACACTACGTTGTGGTTCACGTTCAGTCCCTACAGTCCTGTCTCTGGGTGCAGATGACTCTCTCCATCACAAAACCATTGAGCTGGCCTGAATCACCTCACTGTTGAATAAAGCCAAACCCATCACAGTTGATCATCATATAATCTTGTTGGTGCTGTGTACAATGTTCTCCTGGTTCTACTCACTTCACTTAGCATCAGTTCATGTAAGTCCCTCCAGGCCTCTCTGAAATCATCCTGCTGATCATTTCTTATAGAAAATTAATATTTCATTATATTCATATACCATAACTTTTTTAGCCATTCCCCAGCGATGGGCATCCACTCAGTTTCCAGTTTCTTGCCACTACAAAAAGAGCTGTTATAAATATTTTTGGACATGTGAGTCATTTTCTTTCCTTTAAGATCTCTTTGGGATACAGACCCAGTAGAAATACTGGATCAAAGGGTATGCACAGTTTGATAGCTCTTTAGGTATTTATTGACTGCTATTTTATAAAACAGTCAAGAAGTATTATTCTTTCTTCATGCCTGTGTCTTTTCATATTTCCCTTTGTGTGGTACGGAAATGGTGAGGGAACACCATTTAATAAAAAAAGCTGGAGAGAGCTCTAGAGAAAAGCAAAGTTTATTGTACATTCTCTCGAGAAGGGCGTCCCACCCTTGGAGTAGACAATGGAAGAGAGGAAGCGCCTCCTGTGGGCAGGACAGCGCCTTTAATCCCTAACTCCCCCTCCCACCACTGACCCTCATCCTCATTGGCTGAGAGTCTTACATTCTAAACGCAAGAAATTGAACTTGACCAATAAGTACATAGTTGCCCATATTTGGATGAAATAGGGAGATGATATCATTGGAGGGGAAGGCAATGCCCTTTGCTCGAACTTCAGAGTCCTTCAGGCCTACTCGAACTCTGAAGTAGATGAAGCCTTACTCGATTTTCACAACTGTCTTGAAAGATCTCACCTCATCTCATTCACCTTTGATATTCTGGGTCTTCCCAATGAATTTTGTAATTATTTTTATCAAGTTATGTAAAATATTCCCTTGGTGATTTGATTTCTCTAGGTATATAATTAAAAGTATAAATTACTTTTAATTGTCATTTTTATTGTATTGGCACAGCCTAGCCATGAACACTGAATATTTCTCCACTATTTAGGTTGTTCTTTTTTCTCTAAGGAGCACTTGGTAATTGTGTGCTTTCATAGGTTGATCTTCAGCTATTTCATGTATTTTATAGTTGATTTAGAATGGGATTTTCTTTCCTATTACTTATTCTTTTGCTTTGTTGTTATTAAATAAAGATGCCATTGATTTTTGAGGGCTTATTTTGCAGTCTGAAATTTTGCTGATGATAGTTACAATTAGTATCTTTGCTAATTTCCTAGGATTTTTCAGGTTTACTATCATATCAACAGCAAATAGGGATGGTTTTCTCTCCTCTTTACCTATTGTTATGCCTCTAATTCTCTTATCTTCTCTTATTATTCTTGTTAGCATTTCCAAAACTACTACAAATAATAGCGGGGAGAATGGGCAGCCTTGTTTCACTTCTGTTTTCTCTGGAATATTATGAAAAGTATTCAGCCTACTTCTCCAGATCATGTGCTTATCATTAATCAATGTGGCTCCATCAGCACTGAATAGAAATACTCCATAGATCTTAGTCCATAAATAGCCTTCAGGGCATCATAAGAGCTCTTTGGATTGTTACTATCAGCACAAAATTGAATCCCATTTGCCTTCTGGAGCCAAGAATCTTGTTATCTCTCTCAGCTTAGTTTGCATTTTATTTTTGATGGAATTAAGTACTGCCTTTTAAAAGATATGCAAATTATCCTGATGGTAGACCTTGTAATGTTCTCATTGTTATTTACTAGTTTCTGAATTTCCTCATCATTTATTGAGTAGGGATTGAAATAATCAGGCCGGGACTTTAAGACCTGCACTTTGGCAACTATGTGAAGATTGAATTGGACTGGGAAGAGGTTTAAGGCAGTGGGAGCAATTAGGGGGCCATTGAAATAGTCTAAACTAGAGGAGCTGAGGGCCTGAAAAAAGGCAGGGACTGAATGGAGAAGGGGGTGAATGTGGCATGGGTACAAACACCAAGATTTGGCACTGTTTTGATTCATAATCATCAAGGGCACCATCAAAGCAGTAATCCTGGGAGACCAGGACAGTGACACCTTCATCAGAAGTAGGGAAGTTTGTGAAGGGGGGATTTGGAGGGAGAGATAATGAGTTCTGGGATTGTACATATTGAAATGTCATCAAGATATAAATGTCCAATAGACAATTATTGATGTGAGATGAAAGATCAGGGGAAGAACTGGTGTTGGACATAGATGTCTGGAGATCATTAGCACAGAAGTAATAATGAAACCCATGGAGGGATAAAATGAGATGGGAGAGACAGAAGGAGAAAGGAAAAGAGAGACACAGAGAGACACATACAGAGAGACACATACAGAGAGAAAGAGCCAGAGAGAGGAAGAGACACTCAGAGAAAAAGACAAAGAGAGAGGCAGAGAGAATCAGAGGAAGAGAGAGGGAGAGAAAGAAAAAAGAGAGAAAAAGGGAAGAAGAGAGAAAGTGAGAGACAAAGAGAGACTGGGGGAGAAGCAGCCCAACCAGTCCTCATTCACCACCCTGGGTAACCTCACCGGCCCCACTCAGGCATTGCAGGCTTTCCTACGAAGGCCACTTCTCTGAGAGTCCTCTGTAACCACCCTCTTCCTTCAGGACATTTATTTGGAGAGAACCTCACACTCCCTTGAATTGTTCGTTATGTTTTTATTGGCACTTTTGATTTAAAGATTTTAGCAGTTCAGCCAGGAAAAGCCAAGTCCCAGCTGCTTCCAAGCCTCTGGGGCGCCATCCTGTGGATGAGGGTCTAGCCTCCTTGTGATTGCCCCCAGGGCAGACGCCAGAGCCCGAGGAGCAGATTTGGGCTTCTCCCAATCAGAGCTGGCTCAGGGCAGAAGAGGCTAAAAGAGTTGGTCTGGAAGGTGTCTGAAGCCACTCTGGGATCCTCCCCCAACACTGGGTCCTCCCCAGGGACAGAGCTGACCCTCCTTTCCTCCTGGAGCCCACTGCCAGTCCTGCTTGGAGCTTTGGGCAGAGTCCCAGTCCAAGGACCGCTTGTACTTAGAGTGAAATAAGGCTCTATCTAAGGAACAAAGCAGGGCTCCCCAGCCTTTTAGAAAAGAAGAGCCCAAACTTTCCCTGCTCCCTGCCCAGGAGCATCCATGGCCGGGGTAGGCTCTAATGGGGCAGCCCAAGGCGGGGCCACCTTCCTGTGGAGATTTCTCAGGCTCAGGCCTCAGCTCCCCTTCCAGGAAAAGGGCCGCTGCCCTCCTGTTAGCGGCATGTCCTGACTTAGTGGGAAAATGACCCGCTATCTCCCCCTTATCTCTGTGGGCTGGATCAGCAGCCCCAGGATAAGCAGAGGAAATGTCAAGCACGGATTGTGAGTTAACAGCTTTGGAAAAACACACTCAGAGGTGCCGGGGTGTGGCCATTGTGTGGCCCTGGGTGGGAGCCAAGCCAAGGGCCCCATCTCCCCCCGTGGTTGTTGCTGCCTGGAAGGGCAGGGCTGACCAGCCCTCCTCCCAGGAAGCCTCACAGACCGCTGCCTACCCCTCCATCAGCAACTTTGAGGAAGTGCCAGGGGCCTCAGCCTGAGCCTCCAGAATTAGAAGTCCAATCTCAGATTCCCTCTGTGCCAGCCTGATTCCCAGGATCCCAGACCTCAGAACTGGTAGGGACCACAGAGGCCTCCGGTCCAATCTGCAGATGCCCAGGAGCACCCCGCACAACATCCCTAACAGGTCCTGGAGTCCCGCAGGGACCCTCCCAATGGATCCCATCCCACTTTGGGACAGAACTCAGGGGTTCTTTTTCTTGACAGCTCCCCAGACTGGTGAATGCCTCCCTTACCCCTCCCCTCTCGGCTAAGATGGCATCAACTAGGAGCCCAAGCAATAAAGCAGCTGGGGGCAAGAGAGACCTAAGGAGTTTACCTTGCCCTGGGGAACATGGCAGGCAGGGGCAGCGCTGTGGGACCTTCCCAAGTCCCTTCACTTCTGAGTGAGCCCCCCAGGCAGCGGTCTCTGTCCTAAGGTACAGGGAAGCTGCTCGCCTGCTTTGTCAGAGGTGAGGGTACCGTTATTCCAAGGATAAGAAGGAGAATAGCTAGTATTTACAGGCCCTCACAACTACCCTGAGAAATAGGTGCTCTACTCATTAAATCCCCATTTTATATATGAGAAAACTGAGGCAGGCAGTTAAAATGACTTACTCAGCTAATAAGCATTTGAGACTGGCTTTGACCTCAGAATTTCCCATCTCTATGCCCCCTGGCATCCTGGGCACCATGGCAGGCAGCCTGGATCCTGTCCCACCTCCTGCCCTGAGGGCATCCATACAGAGCCCCAGGCCTAGCATCTGCCAATTGACCAACTGGCCCATCCCTGCCCAAGTCTCTGGAGGCACGGTGTTCCCAGAGCCCTCCCATAGGCTGCATGGTTCCAATGAACCATGAACCTTTGGAGCAGAGTGGGAAAGGAGGTGCCTCCCTGCTGACTACTTCCAGTTGAATGGAAGCTTCCTTCTTGTCTCTGTCTACACGGCCATTGACATTAACTACCTCCACTTCTCTCACTTCTCGACTCTACAGCCTGGTTCCCAACCTCATCATCCAACTCACCCTCTTCTCTCCAAAATGACCAATTGTCCCTTAGTGGCCAAATCGAGTGGCTTTTTCTCCCACCAAATTCTTGACCTCTCTGCAGCCTTGAACACTGGAACATTCTCTTCTCTCCACACTTTTCTGTTCTGGGGACACTGCCCTGGCTCTCCTACTACCTGCTGGACTATCCCTTGATCCCAGGGGTCCCCGGGATTATGGGTAGGGCCTTTCTTCTCTCTCTGCCTTTCTTCTCTCTCTACTCACTGCTCTCGACAATCTCCTCAGCTCTCATGAGCACAAGGGGTCATCTTGATGCTGACGATTCTCAGGGTTGTTTTTTCCAACCCCAGTAGCATGCTGGGCGTCTCAACCTGGATGTCCTGTAGACATCTTGAACCCAGCATGTCCAGTGCCGAAGTCATCAGTCCCCCTTCACCCCCCTTCCCACAGCTGTGCACCATTCCCTTCCCCTGGCACCCTGCTGACACAGCCTGGGCATCTGCCTCCACTCCTGACTGTCTCACCTTTCCCATCCAATCAGCTGCCACGTCCTCGATTCTACATCTGTAACAGCTCTCCCATAAGTCCCCTCCTCTGCTCTGTCCTTGACCCAAGCCTGTGCAGGCCCTTATTTCTTTACAACTGGACGGCTGTGGGACCTGTGGCCTCCGTCTCTGCCCACGCCATTCAGCCTCCAGAGAGATTTTTCTGTACCGTGTGTTTGACCACGTGACCTCCTGCCCAATGAACTCCAGTGGCCATTTGGAGCCTTGGGGAACAAATGTGAAATGCAGTGGCTCGGTTTGGCTCTATTTGGGGTTCCAGCTCTTCAGAGCGCCGACCTTTCCAATTTCCCCTCCCCACCTTGGAGCAGTGACAGGAGCCTTCTTGCTCTGGACACTCCATCCCTTGCTTCTGGGTGTTTTTCGGTCCTCCAAACCTGGAACACCCTCCCTCCCTTCTCTCCTGTGTTTCTCGGCTTCCTTTAGGTCTCAAGTGTGGTTCTAGTCCTTCCTGATTCCCCTCCATGTCAGCCTCTTCCCTCAGGTGAATTAACTTCTGGTTATCCTGCAGTTCAATTGGAAGTTCCTTGAGGAAAGGGACTGGGTTTTTGTCTTTGTCTTGCCAGCATGGAACACAGTGATTGGCATTTAGTAGGTGCTTAATAAGTGCATGCTGACAGCCCAAGTCACCAAGAGGACAGGAAATCTCTAGGGGTGGTCCGAGGACCCTCTCCTCGGATGGACCAGACCCCAACGGGCCTGTTTGCATTCCTGCTGCTGCGCAGGTCCCAGTCTGGGAAGTTCAGAGTCTCTCCGAGCTGGGGGGGGGGGCGACACTCCTCACACCCCCACTTGGGCCGGAATGCCCAGTCCTGTATCCCCCACAAGGTTTTCCCTAGGCCTTGCTGGAAATCCCGGGCCAGGGAACTCTGGAGTCCTCCAGAAACTGCTGCTTGGGGCGCCTCTTGTTCTTTCTCACATGCAACCTCAGTTCGGCTCTCAGAGGTC